>NW_028320091.1:0-133256 GCF_062004578.1 Staurois parvus | reverse complement strand
TCCCCCTTCTCCCTCTCTCTACTATCTTCTTCTTCCCCCCTCTCCCTCAATCCCCCGTCTCCCTCTCTCTCCCTTCTTCTTCCCTCCCCCTTCTCCTTCCCTCCCTCTCTCTTCTCCCTTTCTCCCCCTTCTCCCCTCCCCCTTCTCCTTCTCTCCCCCTTCCCTCTCCCCCCTTTTTCTTCTCCCCCCTTCCCTCAATCCCCCGTTCTCCCTCTCTCCCTTCTTCTTCCCTCCCCCTTCTCCTTCCTCACTCTCTCCCCTTTTCCCTTTCTCCCCCTTCTTCTTCCCTCCCCCTTCTCCTTCTCTCCCCCTTCTCCCTCCCTCCCCCCTTCTCCCTCCTCCCCCCTTCCTTCTTCTCTTCCCTTCTCCCTCAATCCCCCGTCTCCCTCTCTCTCCCTTCTTCTTCCCTCCCCCTTCTCCTTCCCTCCCTCTCTCCCCTTCTCCCTTACTCCCCCTTCTTCTTCCCTCCCCCTTCTCCTTCTCTCCCCCTTCTCCCTCCCTCCCCCTTCTCCCTCTCCCCCTTCTTCTTCTCTCCCCCTTCTCCCTCAATCCCCTGTCTCCCTCTCTCTCCCTTCTTCTTCCCTCCCCTTCTCCTTCCCTCACTCTCTCCCCTTTTCCCTTTCTCCCCCTTCTTCTTCCCTCCCCCTTCTCCTTCTCTCCCCCTTCTCCCTCCCTCCCCCTTCTCCCTCTCCCCCTTCTTCTTCTCTCCCCTTCTCCCTCAATCCCCCTTCACCCTCTCTCCCCCCTTCTTTCTCTCTCCCCATTCTCTCTCTTCCTCTTCCCACTTTTTCCTTCTCACCCCTTTTCCCTCTCTCCCCATCTCCCTTTCCCCTCTGTCTTCCTCCCCCCCCCCTTCCTCTCTCCCTCTCTCCCCCATCTCTATTTCCCCTCCGTCTTCCTCTCCCCCCCTTCTCTCTCCCTCTCTCCCCCATCTCCATTTCCCCTCTGTCTTCCTCTCTCCCCCTTCTCCCTCTCTCCCTATTATGCCTCTTTTTTACCTCCCTCACTTTCTCTCTCTCTCTCCCCCATTAGGAGTATTTATCACGCACGGTGACGTCGGTGTCGGGACCATTGTTGGTTCGGCTGTTTTCAACATTCTCTGTATAATTGGAGTTTGTGGCGTCTTTGCTGGGCAGGTAAGATGTCTGTCTCTCGTCTCTCTCTGTTATAAGACACGCCCTCATCGATTTCACCCAAAAAGTAGAAAAAATAGAATAAAGTTCCTTCTCAATCGCCAGAGATGACCAGGAACCTCACTGGACCAACATCCTACAATGTAACGTCTGATCCCTATTAGTGGCCATTTATATTTCGTGTACATGGAACATCTCCCGCCCCTTCTGTGAAGTGTTCCACTGAGCTGTCTACAGCCAGATCCACACTTTACAGCTCTTACTGCAAAAAATCCTTCCTGTATGTTCCCTCAGCATAAAAAGTGCCCTTCTGTCCTTGGGGTGTCCCTTAAAGTGAACACCTGTCTACTGAGTTTACAATATTGGCCATTTATGTATTTAAAAAAAAAGAATAAAAGTTCACTATGTATGAAGAAAGAATCTTTTTTTCCGGATGCCAACGCTCTAGTCTCCCGTTATTAGAGATTCAGACCAATCTTTAGCTTTGCAGTGATGTTGTGATTGTCGGCCGGCCCCAGGTCTGTTCCCTCAATCTTAGCAGAGAAGTTTTCTAAAGATGTTTTAATCGACACGAAACTTTCCAGAAAAGTCCATTTATTTCTCAGCAATATCTGATGTATGATTTTTATTTGCCCAAAATGTGAAATTATACTTTACCCCCCCCCCCCTTTTAGTTTTATATTGGATAAGGCCAAAGCTGAAAAATGGTCTATGAATAAATATACAAATGGGGGTGGGGGGTCTGCTTGGAATATTTTTGTTACAGAAAGAGATTTAAATCTCAAAATACGGAAAGGTTTCTTCACAGTGAGAGCTGTGAGAATGTGGAATAGACTCCCTCCAGAGTTGGTTGTGGCCAGCTCAGTGGATTGCTGTAGGAAAGTCCTGGATCCTTTCTTGGATACACAGAATATAACTGGATATAACATTTATAGGGAAAGTAGATCCAGGGATATCCGATTGCCTCCTCGGGGGGTCAGGAAGGAATTTTTTTTCCCTGCAGGAGCAAATTGGATCGTGCTTTGCTGGGTTTTTTTGCCTTCCTCTGGATCAACTGTGAGATTTTTTGTGGTTGAACTGGATGGACTTTTGTCTTTTTTCAGCCAGACTAACTATGTAACTAACTACAGTATATGTAACTATGTAGCAAAATAAAACCCCAAAACAAAAACAGTAATGATGTGAAAAAGAAACAAATGATATTTACAGATATGTATGGAAGACAGCCAGTCCTCTGTCCTCTGCCATTGGGGTGTACAATATATCACACGGCGACTGGAAATGATCCTCGGTGGTCTCTTCCTGTCTGTCAGTGTATGGTGGGAATAGCACAATGAAATCTGTGGAGGAAAATGTCTTGGAGAATATTTTCTAATTATTTTTTGTAGTATCAGATTGTAAACATTCTTTTAACTCAAATATGTGGTTCTTAATCTCTCCTCCGTCCCCTCCTCTATTTTCTGTGATCCTCCCCCCATCCCCCCCCTCTCTGTCTCTCTCCCTGTTCCCCCTCTTTGCTCATTGCTCCCCCCCTATTTCTGTCCCATCATCTCCACTTTTCTTTATATCCCCCTCTTTCTTCCTTCCCCATCTTCATCCCCCATTTCTCTTCCCACCCTATTACCTGCTCCCCTCTCTTTCCACCTCTCTCTGTCTCCATCTCCACTTTCTCTCCCCCCCCCCCCCTTTACCTTCTCACCTTTTTTTTCTGCCCCCCCCCCCCCATTTTTTTCCCTTCCACCCCCCTCTCTTTATCCCCATCTCTATGTCTCTCCCCTCCCTGTTCACTTTCTCCCCATTGATACCCCCTCCCCTCTATGTTACCCTCTATTTCTTTCCCTTTTCTCCCTCCCTACTTCATCCCCTCTTTTTCTCCTCTTTTCACCCCCCATCCCCTCTCCCTACTCCAACTCTGTCCTCTTTCCATCTCACCCCCCCCCCCCCCCCCCCCATCTCTCTCCCTACTCCCACACTGTCCTCTTTCCATATCACCCCCCCCTCCATCCCTCTCCCTACTCCAACTCTGTCCTCTTTCTATCTCACCCCCCCCCCCATCCCTCTGCCTACTCCAACTCTGTCCTCTTTCCATCTCACCCCCCCCTCCCTCTCCCTACTCCCACTCTATCCTCTTTCCATCTCACCCCCCCCCCTCCCCATCCCCTCTTCCTACCTCCCACTCTATACTCTTCCTTCTCACCTCCCCCCCATCCCTCTCCCTACTCCCACTCTATCCTCTTTCCATCTCACCCCCCCCCTCCCCATCCCTCTTCCTACTCCCACTCTATCCTCTTTCCATCTTACCCCACCCCCCATCCCTCTCCCTATTCCGACTACGTCCTCTTTCTATCTCACCCCCCCCATCCCTCTCCCTACTTCCACCCTATCCTCTTTCCATCTCATCTCACCCCCATCCCTCTCCCTTCTCCCACTCTTCCTTTTTTCTCTCTCCTCTGTCCCTCTCCCCTCTCTCTACTCTCTGTTCCTCTCCCTTAACCCCCCTCAGGTTGTCCGACTGACGTGGTGGTCTTTATTCCGTGACTCCATGTACTACATCCTAGCAATAATAGCGCTGATCATTGTAAGTAAGATGACATTGGCTGACATTGTCCCTGGGCCCCTGACCTCAGTGGGCCCCCCAATAACTAATGACCCCTTATATTTTCATCTGGGTGTTAAATATGTATTCTCTGTACATTCCCTACACATTCTTTTTACATTCACCTTTCCCTTCACACTCCCTACACATTCCTTACACGTTCCCTTTCCCCTTTCCTTAAATCGGTATTGAACCCAAAAACAAACATTTATTATATTGTAATTTACCAATTCTTAGATGTGGTGTCTGCATTAGTTTTCTCTTTTAGGCTTTCTCTCCTTTATTTTCCCACAGCACGTCCTGTGCTCCCTCCTTAGTATGAGGTCTCCCACTGCCGCACATCCTACACTCCCCCGTAGTATGAGATCTCCCACAGCACATCCTACACTCCCCCTTAGCATGAAGTCACCCGCAGCACATCCTGCACTCCCCCCCTTAGTATGAGATCTCCCACAGCACATCCTGCACTCCCCCCCTTAGTATGAGATCTCCCACAGCACATCCTGCACTCACCCCCTTAGTATGAGGTCATCCGCAGCACATCCTGCACTCCCCCCTTAGTATGAGATCTCCCGCAGCATGTCCTGCACTCCCCCTTAGTATGAGATCACCCGCAGGACTTCCAGCGCTCCCTCCTTAGTATGAGATCTCCCGCAGTGCGTCCTGCACTCACCCCCTTAGTATGAGGTCATCCGCAGCACATCCTGCACTCCCCCTTAGTATGAGATCTCCCGCAGCACATCCTGCACTCCCCCTTAGTATGAGATCTCGCCCAGTGCATCCTGCGCTCCCCCCCTTAATTTGAGATCTCCTGCAGCACGTCTTACGCTCCCCCCCTTAGTATGAGATCTCCCGCAGCACATCCTGCACTCCCCCCTTAGTATGAGATCTCCCGCAGCACATCCTGCACTCCCCCTTAGTATGAGATCTCGCCCAGTGCATCCTGCGCTCCCCCCTTAATTTGAGATCTCCTGCAGCACGTCTTACGCTCCCCCCCTTAGTATGAGATCTCCCGCAGCACATCCTGCACTCCCCCCTTAGTATGAGATCTCCCGCAGCACATCCTGCACTCCCCCTTAGTATGAGATCTCGCCCAGTGCATCCTGCGCTCCCCCCCTTAATTTGAGATCTCCTGCAGCACGTCTTACGCTCCCCCCCTTAGTATGAGATCTCCCGCAGCACATCCTGCACTCCCCCCTTAGTATGAGATCTCTTGCAGCACGTACTGCACTCCCCCCTTAGTATGAGATCTCCTGCAGCACGTTCTGCGCTCCCCCGTTAATATGAGATCTCCCGCAGCGCATCCTGCACTCCCCCTTAGTATGAGATCTCCTGCAGCATGTCCTGCACTCCTCTTTTAGTATGAGATCTCCTGCAACACGTCCTGCACTCTCCCTTAGTATGTGATCTCCCGCAGCACATCCTGCGCTCCCCCTTAGTATGAGGTCTCTTGCAGCATGTCCTGAACTCCCCTTTTAGTATGAGATCTCCTGCAGCACGTCCTGCGCTCTCCCTTATTATGTGATCTTCCGCAGCACGTCCTGCACTCCCCCTTAGTATGAGGTCTCTTGCAGCACATCCTGCGCTCCCCCTTAGTATGAGGTCTCCTGCAGCATGTCCTGCACTCCCCTTTTAGTATGAGATCTCCTGCAGCACGTCCTGTGCTCCCCCTTAGTATGAGGTCTCCTGAAGCACGTCCTGCACTCCCCTTTTAGTATGAGGTCTGCTGCAGCCTGTCCTGTGCTTCCCCTTAGTAGGAGGTCACCCGCAGCGCGTCCTGCGCTCCCCCTTAGTATGAGATCTCCCGCAGTGGGTCCTACGTTCCTCCTTACTATGAGATTTCCTGCAGCGTGTCCTTCTCTCCCCCTTAATATGAGGTCTCCCACAGCGCGTCCTGCGCTCCCCCTTAGTATGAGATCTCTTGCAGTGTGTCCTGCGCTCCCCCTTTATATGAGATCTCCCGCAGCACGTCCTGCACTCCCCCCTTAGTATGAAATTTCCCGCAGCAGATTTTCATGAATAAATAAAACCTGTTACCTACACAAACCAGAATTATTTTATGCACAAAAAGCCAAAACTATGTGCAGAAAACGCAGCATTCTGTCCCTCCCACCCAACCATGGATGAGTCACAGCCTGCATCAAAGAGCAGCTCCATCAAACCAAACACGCAGCCTGAGCGAGAAGCCACAGACGGAAGCTGTCATTCACTGTGTGAACAGTCATTTCCCAGGAATGAATGTTAAGGCTTTAATACATTATGATGCAGCTGAAGATCGTACAAAGTCATAGTAAAAGAGAAAAATGTGCGCAGCCTGGACATATGCTTGAGACATTCGCCCAACAAAGATTTCATACATAGACCCCTTAGCGTCTTTTTACTAATTCATAGGTCAGATCATAGTATCTGATTCTGCGAAGAAACATTTGATCAGATTGTTACATATATGGACACTGTTAGTACACTGATCAAAAAAATAAAAGGAAGATTTTTCAAGTCAATGATGCTAGACTCTTCCTCCTGCCCCACTAAACCCCGGACCCTGCATTCACTATATCCGCTCTCCCCGGACCCCTCATTCACTATATCCGCTCTCCCCGGACCCCGCATTCACTATATCCGCTCTCCCCGGACCCCGCATTCACTATATCCGCTCTCCTCGGACCCCGCATTCACTATATCCGGTCTCCCCGGGCCCCGCATTCACTATATCCGCTCTCCCCGGACCCTGCATTCACTATATCCGCTCTCCCCGGACCCCGCATTCACTATATCCGCTCTCCTCGGACCCCGCATTCACTATATCCGCTCTCCCCGGACCCCTCATTCACTATATCCGGTCTCCCCGGGCCCCGCATTCACTATATCCGCTCTCCCCGGACCCCTCATTCACTATATCCGCTCTCCCCAGACCCTGCATTCACTATATCCGGTCTCCCCGGACCCCACATTCACTATATCCGCTCTCCTCGGACCCCGCATTCACTATATCCGCTCTCCCCGGACCCCGCATTCACTATATCCGCTCTCCCCGGACCCCGCATTCACTATATCCGCTCTCCCCAGACCCCGTATTCACTATATCCGCTCTCCCCGGACCCTGCATTCACTATATCCGCTCTCCCCGGACCCCGCATTCACTATATCCGCTCTCCCCGGACCCCGCATTCACTATATCTGCTCTCCCCGGACCCTGCATTCACTATATCCGCTCTCCCCGGACCCCGCATTCACTATATCCGCTCTACCAAGACCCTACATTCACTATATCCGCTCTCCCCGGACCCCGCATTCACTATATCCGGTCTCCCCGGACCCCGCATTCACTATATCCGGTCTCCCCGGACCCCGCATTCACTATATCCGCTCTTCCCAGACCCCGCATTCACTATATCTGGTCTCCCCGGACCCCGCATTCACTATATCCGCTCTTCCCAGACCCCGCATTCACTATATCTGCTCTCCCCAGACCCTGCATTCATTATATCCGCTCTTCCCGGACCCCGCATTCACTATATCAGGTCTCCCCGGACCCTCTCTAGAAATACACACCAAACCGAGCATGTGCAGAGTGACTCCACACAATACAGTGGATATAAAAAGTCTACACACCCCTGTTCAAATGTCAGGTTTTTGTGATGTAAGAAAATGAGACAAAGAGAAATCATTTTAGAACTTTTTCCACCTTTATTGTGACCTGTTAGCTGTACAACTCAATTGAAAAACAAACTGAAATCTTTTTTTTTTGGGGGGGGGGGGGAGTAAACAAAAAAAACTATAATAATGTGGTTGCATAAGTGTGCACACCCTCTTATAACTGGGGATGTAGCTGTGTTCAGAATTCAGCAATCACATTCAAAATCATGTTAAATAGGAGTCAGTACACACCCGCCATCATTTAAAGTGATGAACCCCAAATAAAGTTTAGCTGTTCTTGTCAGTCTTTCCTGACATTTTCTTAGTTACATCCTACAGCAAAAGCCATGGTCCTCAGAGAGCTTCCAAAGCCTGAAAGGGATCTCATTGTTAAAAGGTATCAGTCAGGAGAAGGGGACAAAGGAATTTCCAAGGCATTAGAACACCATGGAACACAGTGAAGACAGTCATCATCAAGTGGAGAAAATATGGCGCAACAGAGACATCCCCAACAGTGACATCCCCAACAGTGACAACACCAACAGTGACATCACCAACAGTGACACCACCAACAGTGACATCCCCAACAGTGACATCCCCAACAGTGACATCCCCAACAGTGATATCCCCAACAGTGACATCCCCAACAGTGACATCCTCAACAGTGACATCCCCAACAGTGACATCCCCAACAGTGACATCCCCAACAGTGACATCCTCAACAGTGACAACACCAACAGTGACATCCCCAACAGTGACATCCCCAACAGTGACATCCTCAACAGTGACAACACCAACAGTGACATCCCCAACAGTGACATCACCAACAGTGACAACACCAACAGTGACATCCCCAAGAACTGGACGTCCCTCCAAAATGGATGAAAAGACGGGAAGAAAACTGGTCTGAGAGGTGGCCAAGAGGGCTACAGCAACATGGAAGGAGCTGCAGGAACATCTGGCAAGTCCTGGCTGTGTGGTCCATGTGGCACCAATCTCCCGTATTCTTCATATGTCTGGGCTATGAGGTAGAGGGGCAAGATGGAAGACTTTTCTTATGAAGAAAAGCATCCAAGGTCGGCTAGATTTTGCAAAAACACATGTGAAGTCTCCCAAAAGCATGTGGGAAAATGTGTTCTGGTCTGATGACACCAAGGGTGGACTTTCTGGCCACAATTCCAAAAGATATGTTTGGCAAAAAAACAACACCGCACATCATTAAAAGAACATCATACCAACCATGAAGCATGGTGGTGGCAGCATCATGCTTTGGAGCATGGGCCTGGAACAGGGGCCTTAGTCAAGGTAGAGGGAATTATGAGCAGCTCCAAATTCCGGTCAATATCTGCACAAAACCTTCAGGCTTCTGCTAGAAAGCTGAACACGAAGAGGAACTTCATCTTTCAGCATGACAACCACCCAAAGCATCCATGCAAAGCAACAAAGGAATGGCTTCACCAGAAGAAGATGGAAGGTTTGGATTGGCCCAGCCAGAGCCCAGACCTGAATCCGATGGAAGATCTGTGGGGGGGTCTGAAGAGGGCTGTGCGCAGGAGATGTTCTCTCCATCTGACAGATTTGGAAGTGCGGGCAAATATTGCCAAGTCAGGACTTGCCATGCTGGTAGACTCCTCCCCAAAAAGACTGAGTGCTGGAATCACATCAAAAGGGGCTTCACCAAAGGATTAGTGTAAGGGTGTGAACCAGGGGCGGACTGCCCAAGGGCCCAGGGTCAGTAGGGGGCCCCATGAGATGCCCCTGGAACCTTTCATAGGCTTTTTTAGGTGTGGTTTGAGTGTGGGCAAGGACACAGGGGCCCCATGATCCCCTATTGCCCTAGGGCCCCATGAGTTTCATACCAGTTGCCTGGTATGAAAACTTATGCAACCAGATTATTTTAGTTTTTTATTTTTACTTCCCCCCACCTACACCCTGTTCCAAATTATTATGCAAATGATATTTTTCTCATTTCCCTCAATAATTGATGTAAATATCAGTCGGCAGAATTCTCAGGTTACAACTAGAAGAGTACAATTCACATTTTATTGCACAAACCTCCTAATGATAACAGGATTTGTGTTCCGGATTATTCCGCACAGGAAGTTTCAAAACACTTTAAAGGTTGTAAAGAACTGAAAATTGTCATTTGTTGTGTTTGCAGCAAATTTACTGAAATCAAAAGCTATTTCAATCAAACTTTTCCCAACATTGTAACTTTGTAAACATTTGAAGCGGTCACGTTACATTGTAACATAGGAGCCCTTATCTGATAGCAGATCACAAGTCTGGCATCCATTGAACTTGGGAGTTTTTGGACAGTTTCTGCTTGAATTTGTTTGCAAGATGTCAGAATAGCCTCCCAGAGCTGCTGTTTGGATGTAAACCGCCTCCCACCCTCATAGATCTTTTGCTTGAGGATGCTCCAAAGGTTCTCAATAGGATTGAGGTCAGGGGAGGATGGAGGCCACACCATGTCTTTCTCTCCTTTTATCCCCATAGCAGCCATTGATGCAGAGGTATTCTTTTCAGAATGAGATGGTGCATTGTCATGCATGAAGATGATTTTATTACGGAAAGCATAGTTCTTCCTTCTGTACCAGGGAAGAAAGTGGTCAGTCATAAACTCCACATACTTTGCAGAGGTCATCTTTACACCTTCGGGGCCCCTAAAGAGGCCGACCAGCTCTGTTCCCATGATTCCGGCCCAAAACATGACTCCACCACCGCCTTGCTGACGTCACAGCCTTGTTGGAACAGGGTGGCCGTCCACCAACCATCCACTACTCCATCCATCTGGACCATCCAGGGTTGCACGGCACTCATCAGTGAACAGGACTGTTTGAAAATTAGTCTTCATGTATTTTTCTGCCCAATGCAGCCGTTTCTGCTTGTGAGCATTGGTTAGTGGTGGCCGAATAGAAGGTTTCTGCACAGTTGCAAGACTCTGGAGGACTCTACACCTTGATGTCCGTGGGACTCCAGAGGCACCAGCAGCTTCAAATATCTGTTTGCTGCTATGTAATGGGATTTTAGCAGCTGCTCTCTTGATCCGATGCATGGATCTGGCAGAAATCTTCCTCAATGTGCCTTTATCTGCACCAACCCGTCTGTGCTCTGAATCCGCCACAAACCTCTTCATAGTGCGATGATCACGCTTACGTTTTCCTGAAATATCGAATGTTTTCATCCCTCGTCCAAGGCATCGAACTATTTCACTCTTTTCGGCAGCAGAGAGATCCTTTTTCTTCCCCATATTGCTTGAAAATGGCGCTCTGCTTAATAATGTGGAACGCCGTCCTTTAGGAGTTTTTCCTGAAATTGGGCTCACCGGCCAATCTAATTATCACAGGTGTCCCAGATTGTTTTCAGTGCTCAAAAGAGCCCTGACACACAATGCCATCCATGAGTTACACTGAAAAACAAACTATTTCATCTTTGTGACACTTAAATAGAATTTGCATAATAATTTGGAACACGGTGTAATAGATTTCAGTTTGTTTTTCAGTTGTACAGTTTATAGGTCACATTTACCCCAGGCTCACATCTGTGCAGGCGGTGCCGCTGTGGATCCGCAACGAAAATCTGTGCAACCGCACCACCCGCACAGAGAATTGCGGACCCGCGGGTGGGTGTCATTAATTCTAATGGCACGCCGCCCGCACTGGGAAAGGCAACCGTACTGGGAACCTCGGCTGCGTTTTCCAAAGTAGTGCAGGGACTTCTTCCCTGCGTGTCACAGGCACAGGAGTCCATTCAAATAAATGGGCTCTCGGCCCCGAGCAAAACGTGGCCCACACGGCCGCATAGGTGTGAACCGGGGGCAAAGGTGGAAAAAGTTCTGAAATTATTGATCTTTTTTACATCGCAGAAACCTGATATTTTACCCGGGGCGTGTAGACTTTTTATTTCTTATCAGGAAATAAGAGGGCGGACAGTAGAAGAAGGGGAGGATCAGAGAAGACAGGATCAAACAGCCTTTTTACAGAACGCGGACGATTAACCCCTTAGGTCCCACAGTGAGTAGAACAAGCATGCTTTATCGCATCTACAGACCGATTGGACAGATGTGGGTTTAGGAACACTTTTGTTGAACAAGTCAGAAGCTGATTGGCTGCCATGCACAGCTGCACCAGATTCTGAGCGCTCCGGTGTTAGTAAATCTAGGACGGCCGTACAGGATGAGATCGACGCTGAGGAGTCTTGGTTTCAGCAGGACGCATCGAACGTTTGTATGTCTCTATAAATATGAACTACAATTAGACCTCAGTCCTTCCATTACGGGGGGCTGACATTGGAAGGTGACAGGTTCTCTTTGTAATGTGTTCAGCGGGGGATACAACTCTGACCACCTGTATTAACATTCACCCTGTTTCTTCTCTTGCAGTTCATTTATGATGAAGTCATAGTCTGGTAAGTCTCCTATAGTAGAGGCCCCCAGATGTCGGTACAATGATCCCCCCCCCCCGTGGAGGGGGGGAGGGGCAGATCTGACCCCCTACTACGGGTCCTTTCTCCTATCACAGAACACTGGGCTGCAAACGTTTCCATAAACTGGCTATTTTCAAAGTTGTCACCAAAACAGGAAAAATGGGGGAAATCTTCAAGTACCCCCTATTCCGGGGTGACCAACAGCAGAATCGCCCACTTTGGGGAGATCGACTTTTTCAACTCCTGTTGGTTCACTAGGACAGCATCATAACACATAGGTGTGAACACCGCCTTAGGCCGCCCATACACGGGTCAATTTCCAAACGATTTGTCATTCAAAAATTGGACCTAAGAATAACACTGTTCAACAGGTAAAAAGTTTTGGGCATAAAATTAGCTAATCTTACATAATTTTGGGGTGCTGACAATGAAAATGACCCTAAAAAATGTTGATTGGCTCTAGTTTCCATGATATATTCACCCATCTAATGACGTAAGCCATTCAAAATTATGATGCAACTTCAGCTGCATATTGCACAATTGATACTGGTGACCAATAGAAAATTGCATGTATACTGAGATGATGCAATATTAGCCTTTAATTGCATCACTTCACTGCATAAAAGCTGCAGTATCTGTAGCTGATTGGAGTTCGTCTTTACATTTCGTTTTATGCTTATATAGGCTACTCAGTAATGCCTCGAACTTGTGTGAATAAAGCAGATAATTTCTGCTATATCTGCGGTGAAATAACTTTTATCTCACAAAAAAGGAGGATAACAGGAATGATTAAGAAAGCCTACAACTTGTATTTTGGCTGCAAGATAGGAGACCAGGACAAGAGCTGGGCACCACATATATGCTGCAATTCTTGTGGGATGGCACTGGAGCAATGGTTGAATGGAAAAAAAGGCATCTATGCCTTTCGCTGTGCCAATGATTTGGAGAGAGCCAAGAGATCATGTTAGTAATTGTTACTTTTGTATGGTGCCTCCAATTGTAAAAGGGCTAAATAAGAAGAAAAAGTTATCTGTGCACTATCCAAATATTCCATCGGCAATACGTCCAGTTCCTCATGGAGAGGGGCTACCAATTCCTAAAGCACCAGAATCCTTCGTGGTTGAGTCAAGTGAGGAAGAACCTGAAGCGTGTAGTCACGTGCAGTTGTAAGAGATAGCCCTTTCCTCGAATACAAGAGAAAAGCCAAGAGAAGCAAAACCGACACAAACTGAAGACAAAACTAGTGAGAATCCTAAGTATTAAAATGATTCAACTTAGCTTATGGCTATAATTTTTCTTGGTAATCCTATGCAATATATTATGCCATTTAGGCTTTGTTATGTCGTCAATATCACTTGCTTTATATTTGTGGAAAGACATCTATCTATATATTATTGTGCATTATGTAGTCATTTACAGAAAAACTAGAGCCAATTGACAAATTTCATTGTTATATTTGAACTCGGAATGTGAAATTCATTAAGAAATGGATCCTTTTGTTTCCAAAACTGGCAAAAAATAAAAATTTGTTGAACAGTGTAATCGGCCGATTTTCGCTCTGTTGGGGGGCAATGGCATTGGCCGATTTTCATGGTTCCTCCCCATTTCGGTGATCCGGCATGCTGGAAAATTTGTGAAACACAACCAATTTTCTAAAATCATTGGTGACACCTTCGAATGACAGAACGAACGATGTTTTCGATTTTTGGTCAAAAAATTGTTCGGAATTCGATCCATGTATGGCCTGCTTATGGCTCCACGCACACGGGCCGTTCTAATAACGCTGGTAACGTTAGCTGTGCAAAGTCACGTTAAAAGCGTCAGTTTTTCAGCGTTTTTATATTAGCGTTTTGCCGCATTTTTCGTGTTTTTGTTCGCGTTTGAGGTTATTTTTGGTCATAAAAATGTCGAAAAACGCCGATTTACAGCATTTTACCGCGTTTTGCCAGTGTTAGAGTGTTTTTGCAGCATTTTTGTATTAGCACTTCGTTTTGTGTTTTTTTCACGTTTCTGTTTTTTAGATTTTTTTTTTCCTACCTGTAAATTTTTTTTTTCTAGTAAAAAAAAGTCCAAAAACACTGGTTTGCCGCGTTTTGATGCGTTTTTCAGCATTAGAGCGTTTTTACAACTAAAAGGCTCCTCTAGAAGCCCACTAGTTCTGGGTTTTTTCCAGCCAAAAAACATTGATTCCAGTCTGTGTGTGTATGGACCGGGGCGGACTGACCATTTGGAAACTTGGGCACTGCCCGAGGGCCCGGGGTCAGTAGGGGGCCCCATGAGATGCCCCTGGTACTTTTTTCATAGGCTTTTTTGAGTTTGGGCAAGGACACAGGGGCCCCATGATCCCCTATTGCCCGGGGGCCCCATGAGTTGTCAGTCCGCCCCTGTACTAGTGTTATCAAAACGTCCCCCCAGTGTGCATGAGGACTGAAACCTGGAAGCTGATTGGTTGCTCTGCAGAGCTGCACCAGATTTTGCACCCTCCAGCTTTAGGCTCCACGTCACGTTAAAAACCTATATATTCAGTTTTTTTTAGCGTTTTTGTATTAGCGTTTCACCATGTTTTTTCACGTTTTCATTTTTAAAAAAATGTTTTTTTACCCAAAAAAATATTTTTTTGGTCATAACGCCCACAAACACTGGTTTGCCGCAGTTTAATGCGTTTTGCCGCGTTTTTCAGCATTAAAGCGTTTTTAGGCCTCCTGCACACGGGACGTTTTTACAGCGCCTGTTTTTGGCTTTTGATGTTTTTTTTTCTACAGCTAGTAAACCCCCCAGCATGTTATCCTCGGTGTCCATACACACATACAGGTGAAACTCGAAAAATTAGAATGTGGTGCAAAAGTTCATTTATTTCAGTGCAGCAACTTAAAAGGTGAAACTAATATATGAGACTCATTCCATGCAAAGCAAGATAGTTCAAGCCGTGATTTGTCATCATTGTGATGATTATGGTTTACAGCTCATGAAAACCCCAAATCCACAATCTCAGAAAATGAGAATATTCCATGCAATCAATAAAACACGGATTGTACATAGAACAATATCGCACCTCTGAAAAGTAGAAACTGCATATGTACTCAGTACTTGGTTGGGGCCCCTTTTGCAGCAATTACTGCCTCAATGCGGCGTGGCATGGAAGCTATCAGCCTGTGGCACTGCTGAGGTGTTATGGAAGACCAGGATGCTTCCATAGCGGCCTTCAGCTCTTCTGCATTGTGCGGTCTCATGTCTCTCATCTTTCTCTTGGCAATGCCAAGGTCAGGCGAGTTTTCTGGCCAATCAAGCACAGTAATCCCACGGTCATTGAACCAGGGTTTGGTGCTTTTGGCAGTGTGGGCGGTGCCAAGTCCTGCTGGAAAATGAAGTCAGCGTCCCCATAAAGCTGGTCTGTGGAAGGAAGCATGAAGTGCTCCAAAATCTCCTGGTAGACGGCTGCATTGACCCTGGACTTAATGAAGCACAGTGGGCCAACACCAGCAGATGACATGGCTCCCCAAATCAACACAGACTGTGGAAACTTCACACTGGACTTCAAGCATCTTGCAGTGTGTGCCTCTCCATTCTTCCTCCATACTCGGGGTCCTTGGGCCTCTCCATTCTTCCTCCATACTCGGGGTCCTTGGGCCTCTCCATTCTTCCTCCATACTCGGGGTCCTTGTGCCTCTCCATTCTTCCTCCATACTCGGGGTCCTTGGGCCTCTCCATTCTTCCTCCATACTCGGGGTCCTTGGGCCTCTCCATTCTTCCTCCATACTCGGGGTCCTTGGGCCTCTCCATTCTTCCTCCATACTCGGGGTCCTTGGGCCTCTCCATTCTTCCTCCATACTCGGGGTCCTTGGGCCTCTCCATTCTTCCTCCATACTCGGGGTCCTTGTGCCTCTCCATTCTTCCTCCATACTCGGGGTCCTTGGGCCTCTCCATTCTTCCTCCATACTCGGGGTCCTTGTGACTCTCTATTCTTCCTCCATACTCGGGGTCCTTGTGCCTCTCTATTCTTCCTCCATACTCGGGGTCCTTGGGCCTCTCCATTCTTCCTCCATACTCGGGGTCCTTGGGCCTCTCCATTCTTCCTCCATACTCGGGGTCCTTGTGCCTCTCCATTCTTCCTCCATACTCGGGGTCCTTGGGCCTCTCCATTCTTCCTCCATACTCGGGGTCCTTGTGCCTCTCCATTCTTCCTCCATACTCGGGGTCCTTGGGCCTCTCCATTCTTCCTCCATACTCGGGGTCCTTGTGACTCTCTATTCTTCCTCCATACTCGGGGTCCTTGTGCCTCTCCATTCTTCCTCCATACTCGGGGTCCTTGGGCCTCTCCATTCTTCCTCCATACTCGGGGTCCTTGGGCCTCTCCATTCTTCCTCCATACTCGGGGTCCTTGTGCCTCTCCATTCTTCCTCCATACTCGGGGTCCTTGGGCCTCTCCATTCTTCCTCCATACTCGGGGTCCTTGTGCCTCTCCATTCTTCCTCCATACTTGGGGTCCTTGGGCCTCTCCATTCTTCCTCCATACTCGGGGTCCTTGGGCCTCTCCATTCTTCCTCCATACTCAGGGTCCTTGTGCCTCTCCATTCTTCCTCCATACTTGGGGTCCTTGGTTTTCAAATGAGATGCAAAAGTTGCTCTCATCAGAAAAGAGGACTTTGGACCACTGAGGACAGACCAGGTCTGTTTCCTTTAGCCCAGGTAAGATGCTTCTGACATTGTTTGTTGTTCAGGAGTGGCTTGACAAGAGGAATACGACATTTGAAGCCCATGTCCAGGATCCATCTGTGTGTGGTGGCTCTTGATGCGCTGACTCCAGCCTCAGTCCACTCCTTGTGAAAGTCCCCAACACTTTTGAATGGCCTTTTCCTGACAATCCTCTCCAGGCTGCGGTCATCCCTGCTGCTTGTGCACCTTTTTCGTCCACACTTTTCTCTTCCACATAACTTTCTATTAATGTGCTTTGATACAGCACTTTGGGAACATCCAACTTCTTCTGCGACTTTCCCTCCTTATGGAGGGTGTCAGTGATGGTGTCAGGTCAGCAGTCTTTCCCATGATTGTGATTCCTACTGAACCAGACTGAGAGACCATTGAAAGGCTCAGGAACCCTTTGCAGGTGTTATGGCTGAATGAGCTGATTAGAATGGGACACTTTGAGCCGAGATTATTCCACCTTTTCACAATATTCTCATTTTCTGAGGTTGTGGATTTGGGGTTTTCATGAGCTGTAAGCCATAATCCTCACAATGATGACAAATCACGGCTTGAACTATCTTGCTTTGCATGGAATGAGTCTCATATATTAGTTTCACCTTTTAAGTTGCAGCACTGAAATAAATGAACTTTTGCACCAGATTCAAATTTTTCGAGTTTCACCTGTAGACCGGAATCAACGTTTTTTGGCTGAGAAAATCCAGGACTAGTGGGATTCTAGAGGAGTTTTTAGCTGTAAAAACGCTCTAACGTTGAAAAACCTGGTAAATCGATGCAAACTGACGTTTTTGGACTTTTTTTGACCTAAAATGTTATTTTTATTTTAAACTGCTAAATACCGCAAACGCCGCTAAACACTAATGCAAAAATGCTAAAAAAAAAGCTGAAAAACTCACATTTTTAACATTTCCAGCGTTATCAAAACATCCCGTGTGCATGAGAGATAAAACCTGGAAGCTGATTGGTTGCTATGCTGAGCTGCACCAGATTTTGCACCCTCCAGCTTTAGCGCCCGGTCACACCGTTACGATTTCAGTTGCGATTGGCGAATTGAAATCGCGTCTATTGAATGGAAAGGTCGGCATCTTAACACGTGCGATTCGCTGCGGCGCGATTTCTCAAGTAGTTCTTGCGTGACTTTTGTTGTGATTTCACATACATAGAATAGAATGGAAATCACACTGAAAATTGTAAGAAATCGCTGAAAATCTTTGCAAGTCGCAGTAAAGTCTTCAGAAATGGCGCACGAATGGCGCGATGTTAAATCTCAGCGGTGTGACTGGTGACTTAGTAGGTGAACCCCCATCAGTGTATATAATGTGATTGTTCCTCGCTCACATTGATGATGATTGTTTCTGATTGGCAGGTGGGAGAGTCTCATCCTCATCATTATGTATCTCATCTACATCCTGATAATGAAGTAAGTTCTTTTATATAAAGTAGAATTCCTGCCGAACTATAAGTCCCCTCCCCCCCTCCTGCTACCTGTGCTGCCTACCCCATGTGATAAAGACCCTTGTACTTACCTTTTGTCAGCCCGCTTCGGCCCAGTCACGTGGTCCTGCAGGTCTGCCTCCTCTGTGTCAGTGAGCCGCTGCTGCAGGGGAGAGGAGGGAGTGCTGACAACGGCTGAGACATGGAAGTCTATGGGTGACATCACAGCTCCAGCAGTTGTAGAGCGCTGCCTGACGCAGGGGAGACGGAGCAGCAGGATCATGTGACCAGACCGGAGGAGGTAGATGTACACCTGCTGTGCCCATTATGAGGGGTTCCCACCATCCCTGTGCTGAGTTCCCGGGTCTGTACCCCCGCTGTGCCCATTATGAGGGGTTCCCACCATCCCTGTGCTGAGTTCCCAGGTCTGTACCCCCGCTGTGCCCATTATGAGAGGTTCCCACCATCCCTGTGCTGAGTTCCCAGGTCTGTACACCTGCTGTGCCCATTATGAAAGATTCCCTCCATCCCTGTGCTGAGTTCCCGGGTCTGTACACCCACTGCGTCCATTATGAGGGGTTCCCACCATCCCTGTGCTGAGTTCCCAGGTCTGTACACCTGCTGTGCCCATTATGAGGGGTTCCCACCATCCCTGTGCTGAGTTCCCAGGTCTGTACACCTGCTGTGCCCATTATGAGGGGTTCCCACCATCCCTGTGCTTAGTACCCGGGTCTGTAGACCCGCTGTGCCCTTTATGAGGGGTTCCCACCATCCCTGTGCTGAGTTCCCAGATCTGTACACCTGCTGTGCCCATTATGAGGGGTTCCCTCCATCCCTGTGCTGAGTTCCCGGGTCTGTACACACACTGCTCATACCCCTCATAATGGGCACAGCGGGTGTACAGACCGGGAACTCAGCACAGGGATGGTGGGAACCCGTCATAATGGGCACAGTGGGTGTACAAACCTGGGAACTGAGCACAGGGATGGTGGGAACCCCTCATAATGGACGCAGTGGGTGTACAGACCTGGGAACTCAGCACAGGGATCCCTGTGCCCATTATGAGGGGTTCCCACCATCCCTGTGCTGAGTTCCCGGGTCTGTACACCTGCTGTGCCCATTATGAAGGTTCGGTTGGAGTTTGGATCTCGTTCTCTCATCAGGTTGTTCTTCCTCCATGGATTCGGATAATTCCATAAATATTCCTTGATGACATTTTCTTTTCTATATAAAGTAACTTTTTTCTGGGAATTGTTCTTTGGGGAGGGGGGGCGGAGCAGGGCGGGGGGGGGGGGAGGGGGCGATGACATCAGCGAGGAATAGATCTCATGCCGGCCTGGAACCGTAACCGCCGATTATGTCATCACCGCGGGTAAGAGGCTTCTCCGGGTTTAATTCTGTGCGGCTAAATCAGCGACCCTTCGTGTGCCGGAGAGCCTTCCAGGACACAGGCAGAGCCGGATTATACGCAGCACTCTGGAACCTCCCGCCTACACAACGTTCCGTCATTTCCACTTTATATAAGGGGCACTCCATACTACACATACGGGGGCCGTGACTCCCACCCAACATTCACTGTCATACAAAGCACATGCCCCATTGGGATTCACCTGCAAAGAATGTTCGGTGAATGTCAGATCTGCTTTGTGAGCACCAAACCTCTGCAAACCCAGATATTACCTTGTAAAGCAGCAGTGACATCATCAGTGTCCTGTATGTAGGCTTTGCAGAGAGGCTGGCTGTGGGAGGGGCTCAACAGGCTCCACCCACTAAGAAAACTACAGGAGGAGGCGGAGACAAGATCGGTCACCCTGCACAAGGAGAAAGAGCATAGCTGTGGGAGGGGCTCAGCAGGCTCCACCCACTAACAAAACTACAGGAGGAGGCGTAGTTAAGACCGGTCCCCCTATAAGGAGAAAGAGCATAGCTGTGGGAGGGGCTCAGCAGGCTCCACCTACTACAGAAAACTAAAGGAGGAGGCGGAGACAAGGCCGGTCACCCTGCACAAGGAGAGTAGAGCATAGCTGTGGGAGGGGCTCAACAGTCTCCACCCACTACAGAAAACTACAGGAAGAGGCGGAGTTAGGACCGGTCACCCTGCACAAGGAGAAAGAGCATAGCTGTGGGAGGGGCTCAACAGGTTCCACCCACTAAGAAAACTACAGGAGGAGGCGGAGACAAGATCGGTCACCCTGCACAAGGAGAAAGAGCATAGCTGTGGGAGGGGCTCAGCAGGCTCCACCCACTAACAAAACTACAGGAGGAGGCGGAGTTAAGACCGGTCCCCCTATAAGGAGAAAGAGCATAGCTGTGGGAGGGGCTCAGCAGGCTCCACCTACTACAGAAAACTAAAGGAAGAGGCGGAGACAAGGCCAGTCACCCTGCACAAGGAGAGTAGAGCATAGCTGTGGGAGGGGCTCAACAGTCTCCACCCACTACAGAAAACTACAGGAAGAGGCGGAGTTAGGACCGGTCACCCTGCACAAGGAGAAAGAGCATAGCTGTGGGAGGGGCTCAACAGGCTCCACCCACTAAGTAAACTACAGGAGGAGGCGGAGACAAGACCAGTCACCCTGCACAAGGAGAAAGAGCATAGCTGTGGGAGGGGCTCAGCAGGCTCCACCCACTAACAAACTACAGGAGGAGGCGGAGTTATGACCGGTCCCCCTATAAGGAGAAAGAGCATAGCTGTGGGAGGGGCTCAGCAGACTCCACCTACTACAGAAAACTAAAGGAGGAGGTGGAGACAAGACTGGTCACCCTGCACAGGGAGAAAGCATAGCTGTGGGAGGGGCTCAGCAGGCTCCACCCACTACAGGCTGCCTAAAGAAAAGTACAGGAGGGGGCGGAGAAAGACCGGTCCCCCTGCACCAGGAGAGAGAGCAGCAGTGAGCGGTCTTTATTACAGGAAGTCTCACCCTGGATGACTGCCCAGATCTGGAAGAAATACACAAATCACAGCGAGATTCAGGAAGGAGACGTGACGATGGAATTAGACATGATTTACTTTCACAGAGTTTAGCTTTAAATTAGAAATAAAGAAAAAACCTGCTGATCTCCTTACTGCCTCTTTGCATTCATCTCCTGGCTGCACGGCTCTTCTCCGGGCGGACCGAGCCTGCCTAACATGGATTGAAATAACCACATAGAGTCTGCACTGGAAAGCCATGTGACAGGGTGACAACGCAGGAGCACAGTTGGGAGACAAAGACAAAGAGTTGTCACCCCAATAAAGGAAGGGCCTTCATGGCAGGATCACCACAGATTATTTTTTAATTGAATCTGCAGATTTAAAAATATTGAGATTGGCTGGAATGTAGAAGTGACTCTCCCCCTCCCCTGCAGGATATTCAAACTGCCCCCCTCCAGCCACATGCCGCTGCTTTATATCAGTGTGGGTTACACCTGCGTTCCCCCTTCTAGCCCCCGGCAGTGGAGGGGTTAACAGCGAGCTGCCTGATTAGGATTGGATGTCCTAGCTTCTGAAAGTGTGAGCGCTGCACGCCCGGCTCCTGAGGGGATAAGCGCTTGTAATCTCTGCCGGCCAATCAGAGGCCAGCGCGTGGGATCACATGATTATTACCAAAGATTACACACATTGTATTCCTGGAGTACGGGATGATCCCCGCCGGTTCTATGGTCCAATGTCTTCCTTCCAGTGTGTGGGATCCAATGTGTCATCCTTCTATCTGTCATCCTTCTATGTATCATCCTTCTATCTGTCATCCTTCTATGTATCATCCTTCTATGTGTCATCCTTCTATGTATCATCCTTCTATCTGTCATCCTTCTATGTATCATCCTTCTATGTGTCATCCTTCTATGTATCATCCTTCTATCTATCATCCTTCTATCTATCATCCTTCTATGTATCATCCTTCTATCTGTCATCCTTCTATGTATCATCCTTCTATCTGTCATCCTTCTATGTATCATCCTTCTATCTGTCATCCTTCTATGTATCATCCTTCTATGTGTCATCCTTCTATGTATCATCCTTCTATCTATCATCCTTCTATGTATCATCCTTCTATGTGTCATCCTTCTATGTATCATCCTTCTATCTATCATCCTTCTATCTATCATCCTTCTATGTATCATCCTTCTATATATCATCCTTCTATGTATCATCCTTCTATCTGTCATCCTTCTATGTATCATCCTTCTATGTGTCATCCTTCTATGTATCATCCTTCTATCTATCATCCTTCTATCTATCATCCTTCTATGTATCATCCTTCTATCTGTCATCCTTCTATGTATCATCCTTCTATCTATCATCCTTCTATATATCATCCTTCTATCTGTCATCCTTCTATGTATCATCCTTCTATGTGTCATCCTTCTATGTATCATCCTTCTATCTGTCATCCTTCTATATATCATCCTTCTATCTGTCATCCTTCTATGTATCATCCTTCTATGTATCATCCTTCTATGTGTCATCCTTCTATGTATCATCCTTCTATCTATCATCCTTCTATCTATCATCCTTCTATGTATCATCCTTCTATCTGTCATGCTTCTATGTATCATCCTTCTATCTATCATCCTTCTATATATCATCCTTCTATCTGTCATCCTTCTATGTATCATCCTTCTATGTGTCATCCTTCTATGTATCATCCTTCTATCTGTCATCCTTCTATATATCATCCTTCTATCTGTCATCCTTCTATGTATCATCCTTCTATGTATCATCCTTCTATCTATCATCCTTCTATCTATCATCCTTCTATGTATCATCCTTCTATCTGTCATCCTTCTATGTATCATCCTTCTATCTATCATCCTTCTATCTGTCATCCTTCTATGTATCATCCTTCTATGTGTCATCCTTCTATGTATCATCCTTCTATCTGTCATCCTTCTATATATCATCCTTCTATCTGTCATCCTTCTATATATCATCCTTCTATCTGTCATCCTTCTATGTGTCATCCTTCTATGTGTCATCCTTCTATATATCATCCTTCTATGTGTCATCCTTCTATCTGTCATCCTTCTATGTGTCATCCTTCTATGTATCATCCTTCTATCTGTCATCCTTCTATATATCATCCTTCTATCTGTCATCCTTCTATATATCATCCTTCTATCTGTCATCCTTCTATCTGTCATCCTTCTATGTATCATCCTTCTATGTGTCATCCTTCTATATATCATCCTTCTATGTATCATCCTTCTATGTGTCATCCTTCTATCTGTCATCCTTCTATATATCATCCTTCTATCTGTCATCCTTCTATATATCATCCTTCTATCTGTCATCCTTCTATCTATCATCCTTCTATGTATCATCCTTCTATCTGTCATCCTTCTATGTATCATCCTTCTATATATCATCCTTCTATCTGTCATCCTTCTATGTATCATCCTTCTATGTGTCATCCTTCTATGTATTATCCTTCTATCTGTCATCCTTCTATATATCATCCTTCTATCTGTCATCCTTCTATATATCATCCTTCTATCTGTCATCCTTCTATATATCATCCTTCTATGTATCATCCTTCTATATGTCATCCTTCTATGTATCATCCTTCTATGTATCATCCTTCTATATATCATCCTTCTATCTGTCATCCTTCTATGTATCATCCTTCTATCTGTCATCCTTCTATGTGTCATCCTTCTATGTATCATCCTTCTATATATCATCCTTCTATCTGTCATCCTTCTATGTATCATCCTTCTATCTGTCATCCTTCTATGTGTCATCCTTCTATGTATCATCCTTCTATGTAACATCCTTCTATATGTCATCCTTCTATGTATCATCCTTCTATATGTCGTCCTTCTATGTATCATCCTTCTATCTGTCATCCTTCTATGTATCATCCTTCTATCTGTCATCCTTCTATATATCATCCTTCTATCTGTCATCCTTCTATGTATCATCCTTCTATCTGTCATCCTTCTATGTGTCATCCTTCTATGTGTCATCCTTCTATGTATCATCCTTCTATATGTCATCCTTCTATGTATCATCCTTCTATCTGTCATCCTTCTATATATCATCCTTCTATCTGTCATCCTTCTATGTATCATCCTTCTATCTGTCATCCTTCTATGTATCATCCTTCTATGTGTCATCCTTCTATGTATCATCCTTCTATCTGTCATCCTTCTATGTATCATCCTTCTATGTGTCATCCTTCTATGTATCATCCTTCTATCTATCATCCTTCTATCTATCATCCTTCTATGTATCATCCTTCTATCTGTCATCCTTCTATGTATCATCCTTCTATCTGTCATCCTTCTATGTATCATCCTTCTATCTGTCATCCTTCTATGTATCATCCTTCTATGTGTCATCCTTCTATGTATCATCCTTCTATCTATCATCCTTCTATGTATCATCCTTCTATGTGTCATCCTTCTATGTATCATCCTTCTATCTATCATCCTTCTATCTATCATCCTTCTATGTATCATCCTTCTATATATCATCCTTCTATGTATCATCCTTCTATCTGTCATCCTTCTATGTATCATCCTTCTATGTGTCATCCTTCTATGTATCATCCTTCTATCTATCATCCTTCTATCTATCATCCTTCTATGTATCATCCTTCTATCTGTCATCCTTCTATGTATCATCCTTCTATCTATCATCCTTCTATATATCATCCTTCTATCTGTCATCCTTCTATGTATCATCCTTCTATGTGTCATCCTTCTATGTATCATCCTTCTATCTGTCATCCTTCTATATATCATCCTTCTATCTGTCATCCTTCTATGTATCATCCTTCTATGTATCATCCTTCTATGTGTCATCCTTCTATGTATCATCCTTCTATCTATCATCCTTCTATCTATCATCCTTCTATGTATCATCCTTCTATCTGTCATGCTTCTATGTATCATCCTTCTATCTATCATCCTTCTATATATCATCCTTCTATCTGTCATCCTTCTATGTATCATCCTTCTATGTGTCATCCTTCTATGTATCATCCTTCTATCTGTCATCCTTCTATATATCATCCTTCTATCTGTCATCCTTCTATGTATCATCCTTCTATGTATCATCCTTCTATCTATCATCCTTCTATCTATCATCCTTCTATGTATCATCCTTCTATCTGTCATCCTTCTATGTATCATCCTTCTATCTATCATCCTTCTATCTGTCATCCTTCTATGTATCATCCTTCTATGTGTCATCCTTCTATGTATCATCCTTCTATCTGTCATCCTTCTATATATCATCCTTCTATCTGTCATCCTTCTATATATCATCCTTCTATCTGTCATCCTTCTATCTGTCATCCTTCTATGTGTCATCCTTCTATGTGTCATCCTTCTATATATCATCCTTCTATGTGTCATCCTTCTATCTGTCATCCTTCTATGTGTCATCCTTCTATGTATCATCCTTCTATCTGTCATCCTTCTATATATCATCCTTCTATCTGTCATCCTTCTATATATCATCCTTCTATCTGTCATCCTTCTATCTGTCATCCTTCTATGTATCATCCTTCTATGTGTCATCCTTCTATATATCATCCTTCTATGTATCATCCTTCTATGTGTCATCCTTCTATATATCATCCTTCTATGTATCATCCTTCTATCTGTCATCCTTCTATGTATCATCCTTCTATATATCATCCTTCTATCTGTCATCCTTCTATGTATCATCCTTCTATGTGTCATCCTTCTATGTATTATCCTTCTATCTGTCATCCTTCTATATATCATCCTTCTATCTGTCATCCTTCTATATATCATCCTTCTATCTGTCATCCTTCTATATATCATCCTTCTATGTATCATCCTTCTATATGTCATCCTTCTATGTATCATCCTTCTATGTATCATCCTTCTATATATCATCCTTCTATCTGTCATCCTTCTATGTATCATCCTTCTATCTGTCATCCTTCTATGTGTCATCCTTCTATGTATCATCCTTCTATATATCATCCTTCTATCTGTCATCCTTCTATGTATCATCCTTCTATCTGTCATCCTTCTATGTGTCATCCTTCTATGTATCATCCTTCTATGTAACATCCTTCTATATGTCATCCTTCTATGTATCATCCTTCTATATGTCGTCCTTCTATGTATCATCCTTCTATCTGTCATCCTTCTATGTATCATCCTTCTATCTGTCATCCTTCTATATATCATCCTTCTATCTGTCATCCTTCTATGTATCATCCTTCTATCTGTCATCCTTCTATGTGTCATCCTTCTATGTGTCATCCTTCTATGTATCATCCTTCTATATGTCATCCTTCTATGTATCATCCTTCTATCTGTCATCCTTCTATATATCATCCTTCTATCTGTCATCCTTCTATGTATCATCCTTCTATGTGTCATCCTTCTATGTGTCATCCTTCTATGTATCATCCTTCTATATGTCATCCTTCTACGTATCATCCTTCTATGTATCATCCTTCTATGTATCATCCTTCTATGTATCATCCTTCTATCTGTCATCATTCTATCTGTCATGCTTCTATGTATCATCCTTCTATCTGTCATCCTTCTATGTATCATCCTTCTATGTATCATCCTTCTATCTGTCATCATTCTATCTGTCATGCTTCTATATATCATCCTTCTATCTGTCATCCTTCTATGTATCATCCTTCTATGTATCATCCTTCTATGTATCATCCTTCTATCTGTCATCCTTTTATCTGTCATCCTTTTATGTATCATCCTTCTTTGTGTCATTCTTCTATATATCATCCTTCTATGTGTCATCTATCTATCTATTTATTATCTATCTATCTACAGTGAAGGAAATGTGTATTTGCTCCCCCCGGCTGATGGTGAATGTTTGCCCCTCACAAAGAAATGATCGGTCTGAATATCGAATGTTCGGTGTATTGTAACACTGAGAGACAGAATACAACAACAAATTCAGCAGAAATGCGTCTAACAAATGATGACGGATCTGCATGTTCATGAGGGAAATAAGGATTTGATCCCCTTCACAAAACATGACTTAGTACTTGGTGGCAAATCCCTTGTTGGCAATCACAGAGGTCAGACATTTCCTGGAGTTGGCCCCCAGGTTCGCACACATCTCAGGAGGGATTTTGGCCCACTCCTCTTGCCAGATCCTCTCCAAGTCATTAAGGTTTGGTGGCTGATGTTTGGCAACTCGAACTTTCAGCTCCCTCCACATATTTTCAGTTGGATGAAGGTCTGGAGACTGGCCACTCCAGGACCTTAATGTGCTTCTTCTTGAGCCGCTCCTTTGTTGCCTTGGCCGTGTGTTTTGGGTCATTGTCATGCTGGAACATCCATCCACAACCCATTTTCAATGCCCTGGCTGAGGGAAGAAGGTTCTCACCCAAGATTTGATGGTACATTGCCCCGTCCATCGTCCCTTTGATGCGGTGCAGTTGTCCTGTCCCCTTAGCAGAAAAACACCCCCAAAGCAGAATGTTCCCACCACCATGTTTCACAGTTGGGATGGTGTTCTTGGGGTCATAGGCAGCTTTCCTCCTCCTCCAAACACGGCAAGTTGAGTTGATGTCAAAGAGCTGGATTTTGGTCTCCTCTGACCACAACACTTCCCACCAGTCCTCCTCGGCATCATTCAGATGTTCAGTGGCAGACTTCAGACGGGCCTGGACATGGGCTTTCTTGAGCAGAGGGACCTTGCGGGCACTGCAGGATTTCAGTCCTTGTCGGCGTAGTGTGTTACCAATTGTTTTCTCGGTGACTGTGGTCCCAGCTGCCTGGAGATCATTGACAAGATCCTCACATGTAGTTCTGGGATGATTCCTCACTGTTCTCATGATCATTGACACTCCACGAGGTGAGATCTTGCATGGTGCACCAGACCTAGGGAGACTGACACTTGTTTTGTGTTTCTTCCATTTGTGAATGATTGCACCAACTGTTGTCACCTTCTCACCAAGCTGCTTGGCCATAGTTTGGTAGCCCAGTCCAGCCTTGTGTAGGTCTACCATCTTGTCCCTGACATCCTTGGACAGCTCTTTGGTCTTTGCCATGGTGGAGAGTTTGGAATCTGATGGTTTGATTGCTCCTGTGGACAGGTGTCTTTTATACAGGTAACACAATGAGATTAGCAGCACTCCCTTTAAGAGACTGCTTCTAATCTCAGCTTGTTACCTGTATGAAAGACACCTGGGAGCCAGAAATCCTGCTGAATGATAGGGGATCAAATCCTTCTTTCCCTCATGAACATGCAGATCCGTCATCATTTGTTAGACGCATTTCTGCTGAATTTGTTGTTGTATTCTGTCTCTCAGTGTTACACCGAACATTCCATTGTTAGACCGATCATTTCTGTGTGAGGGGCGAACATTCAACATCAGCCGGGGATCAAATACGCATTTCCTTCACTTCTATCTATCTATCTATCTATCTATCTATCTATCTATCTATCTATCTATTATCTATCTATCTATCTATCTATTATCTATCTATCTATCTATCTATCTATCTATTATCTATCTATCTATCTATCTATTATCTATCTATCTATCTATCATCTATCTATCTATCTATTATCTATCTATCTATCTATCTATCTACTATCTATCTATCTATCTATCTATCTATCTATCTACTATCTATCTATCTATCTATCTATCTATCTATCTATTATCTATCTATCTATCTATCTATCTATTATCTATCTATCTATCTATCTATTATCTATCTATCTATCTATCTATCTATCTATCTATCTATCTGTCTATCATCTATCTATCTATCTATCTATCTATCTATCTATCTATCCATCTATCTATCTATCTATCTATCTATCTATCTATCTATCTATCTATCTATCTATCTATCTATCTATCTATCTATCTAGCACAGTCCTGCCCCCTGCTGACAGCAGACAATTTTGCCTCTCCAGATGAAGTGTATCTAGTCTGTATCAAAAGCCCATGTGAAATGGTGACAACACAAGAGCGCAGGCAGAATGTTGTCACCCTAAAACAGGAAGTACCTTCATATCAGGGACCTTCATATCAGGATCACCAGGGAAACTCTAATGAAAGCTGTAGATATAGTAAACCTCAAACTGACTATTAAAGTGCCATTAACACGTTAAAGTGATATCACACTCTCAGTTTTATAAACACTTTCAGTAGCTGATTTAATCACTTATTGAGTATGCAGCTTCTTTATCTTTTAATACTGGCCTATGTTCAAGTTTAAGCCGGTGCCATGACCTCTGCCCCAGGTTTCCTGGAGTCACCCTTGCATGCAGGGACTAGAATTGTGTCTCCCTAAACTGTGTGCGTCAATAGAAACACACAGCCCCATAGCCTAGGATGGCCACGCACCCACCTGCTCCTCCCTCTTTCTCCCCTCCCTCCCTTCTCTGCATAACAGATGGCTGTAGACTGCACTGCCCACTGTTAACCCTTTCCTATGAAGATTGGAAGTTCAGGAAAGCAGCACTGCCAGAAAAGGGACCAGCAGCATTGAAACTGTTAGTCTAAAAAAGGCTGAGGGTTCATTACAGACTATACAGGAATATTTGATGGCGCAGACTCATTCCCTCTTGATGAGTCTTCTGGATCTCTTACTCTTTCTTCTCCTTCAACAGATACAACATGAAGATGCAGCACTTGTTCACCATCAAACGGAAAAACCTGGGAAACGGCACAGTCGGCAATGAGCTGCAGGACGGTAATGTGTATTGTGACTCTGTGTATGACGACCCCTCCGTCCCCCTCCTATGGAAAGGTAAGACTAAGCAGACATGAGGAAAGAGCTCACCAATACCACAAAGAAATGTTTCCTTAAAAAATTCAGCAGAGACACAGCGTAGTTGTGTTTTGGCCCTGATGAAGGGGGTGCAGATCCCTGAAATGTGTCTGTTTCTCAAGAGTCCTCAATAAACAATTCAGTTTCATGAAGACCATCATCTTGTAGAGCACTGGTGGACATGGGCACCTCCTGATAGAGTGATAGATGGTGGACATGGACACCTCCTGATAGAGTGATAGATGGTGGACATGGACACCTCCTGATAGAGTGATAGATGGTGGACATGGACACCTCCTGATAGAGTAATAGATGGTAGATATGGGCACCTCCTGATAGAGTGATACATGGTGGATATGGGCACCTCCTGATAGAGTAATAGATGGTAGATATGGGCACCTCCTGATAGAGTGATACATGGTGGACATGGGCACCTCCTGATAGAGTAATAGATGGTAGATATGGGCACCTCCTGATAGAGTGATACATGGTGGACATGGGCACCTCCTGATAGAGTGATAGATGGTGGACATGGACACCTCCTGATAGAGTAATAGATGGTAGATATGGGCACCTCCTGATAGAGTGATACATGGTGGACATGGGCACCTCCTGATAGAGTGATAGATGGTGGACATGGACACCTCCTGATAGAGTAATAGATGGTAGATATGGGCACCTCCTGATAGAGTGATAGATGGTGGACATGGACACCTCCTGATAGAGTGATAGATGGTGGACATGGACACCTCCTGATAGAGTGATAGATGGTGGACATGGACACCTCCTGATAGAGTAATAGATGGTAGATATGGGCACCTCCTGATAGAGTGATACATGGTGGATATGGGCACCTCCTGATAGAGTAATAAATGGTGGACATGGGCACCTCCTGATAGAGTAATAAATGGTGGACATGGGCACCTCCCGATAGAGTGATAGATGGTGGTCATGGGCACCTCCTGATAGAGTGATAGATAGTTGACATGGGCACCTCCTCATAGAGTGATAGATGGTGGACATGGGCACCTCCTGATAGAGTGATAGATGGTGGACATGGACACCTCCTGATAGAGTGATAGATGGTGGACAATGGCACCTCCTGATAGAGTGATAGATGGTGGACATGGGAACCTCCTGATAGAGTGATAGATAGTTGATATGGGCACCTCCTCATAGAGTGATAGATGGTGGACATGGGCACCTCCTGATAGAGTGATAGATGGTGGACATGGGCACCTCCTGATAGAGTGATAGATAGTTGACATGGGCACCTCCTCATAGAGTAATAGATGGTGGACATGGGCACCTCCTGATAGAGTGATAACGGGTGGACATGGGAATCTCCTGATAGAGTGATAACTGGTGGACATGGGAATCTCCTGATAGAGTGATAACTGGTGGACATGGGCACCTCCTGATAGAGTGATAGATGGTGGACATGGACACCTCCTGATAGTGATAACTGGTGGACATGGGCACCTCCTGATAGAGTGATAACTGGTGGACATGGGCACCTCCTGATAGAGTGATATATGGTGGACATGGACACCTCCTGATAGTGATAACTGGTGGAAATGGGCACCTCCTGATAGAGTGATAACTGGTGGACATGGGCACCTCCTGATAGAGTGATACATGGTGGACATGGGCACCTCCTGATAGAGTGATACATGGTGGACATGGGCACTTCCTGATAGAGTGATACATGGTGGACATGGGCATCTCCTGATAGAGTGATACATGGTGGACATGGGCACCTCCTGATAGAGTGATACATGGTGGACATGGGCACCTCCTGATAGAGTGATACATGGTGGACATGGGCACCTCCTGATAGAGTGATACATGGTGGACATGGGCACCTCCTGATAGAGTGATACATGGTGGACATGGGAACCTCCTGATAGAGTGATAGAACGTTAAGTGTTAATTTCCTATGACCATCAACTCCATCTAGTGGCCATAATGTGGGATTTTCCTGATTCACTCTATTCCAGGGGTGTCCAAGCTCTCTCAACAAAGGGCCGGTTTACTGTCCCTTAGCCTTTTGAGGGGGGGGGGGCAGACTATGACTATTGGGAGTAGAAAAGGTCCTGGTGTCAGTGGAAAAAAAATGCCCCATCTTTGGTGTCAGTGGGGGGGGTTGGGGGATTATGCCCCATTATGGGTATCAGTGGATTTAATAGTACCCCAAGGACCAGAAAAAAGCAAGCAAAGCACTGCATGTGGCCCCTGGTGTCGCAGTTTGTAGACCACTTCTTTCTTCTGCATAAATGAATGACATTCGACCTGGAGAGAAAATAGCCCAATAACATTTGCTGCAGGAAGTTTCCCAGGATGATAAGTGCTGCAAATTCTTGTATTTTCCCTTCGATGTCTTGCGGGTGGTCCCCAAACCAGGACAGGCTGATCCTGTTATCTTTGTGTGTGACTGTTCCCACCATGGGACGGTGCATTGACACAACACCGTCACCTCGGTTTTGCCAGTCGCTAGCAAATTCTCTGCAATTTCACAAGAAGGAGGTGTAGCGTGAGCTGCAAATAGAAGTTAAAATGGGAAGTTGGCTTCTGCGGAGTTATCACAAGTTGTATCAGAAGTCAGGGACACTCATGGTAGTGAGTAATAGGATCAGGGGCCCCGGATGTGACACACGTCCGGCTTCCTATGGATTTGACATCTCCTTCGTTTGGTTACATCTCGGCTGAATGTAACTAATTGTATCAATTTGTTTTCATGTTTTATAAACCTGTTTTTCTAAGTACAGTTCATACCTGTAATAACAGATGGAGTATTTGTTCATTACATATGCAGCCTCTGCTTCCTGCTGATCTGTGACTGCACTTTGCTGCTCCTCTGTCCCAGTGCTTGGCTATTGCTGACCGTACTCTTCGGGGTCTTTTTATTGAAAAAAAGAAAAAAAAGTAATTCAGATGCCTCAAGCATTCGCACAGCTGTAGATGTAATCCCCGTATTGTGTCTAATATGTATATTTCCAGAAGTAAACTGTTATTTTATTAATTCATGTGGTATTTTAGTAGTGGCAACCATGTGGTAATGTTTTGGGTGTCAGGGAGGTTCCCCACTGACAGCTGAATGTAAAAGAATTACCGGCAAATAAAAAAATAATTAAAAAAATGGCGTGGTGTCCCCCCCTCCCATCCATACCAAGCCCTTCGGGTCTGGTATGGATTTTGAGGTTAACGCCCATGCCAAAATTAAAAAAAAAAATTTAAAAAATGGTGTGGGGGTCCCCCTCCCCAAAATCCATACCAGACCTTTATCTGAGCATGCAGCCGGCTGGTCAGGAAAGGAAGGGGATGAGCGAGCCCCCCCCCCCTCCTGAACCATACCAGGCTACATGCCCTCAACATGGGGGGGTGCTTTGGGGCAGCAGGGGGCTCCCCCCGCAAAGAACCTTTTGATGGGGACAAGGGCCTCTTCCCCACAACCCTGGCCGGTGGTTGTGGGGGTCTGCAGGCAGGGGGCTTATCGGAATCTGGAAGCCCCCTTTAACAAGGAGGCCCCCAGATCCCGCCCCCTCCATGTGAATGAGTATGGGGTACTCATTCACAAAAAACAAAAAGTGTAGTGTGAAAAAAGACAGGACATGGTCTTTGACAAGTCTTAGTAAAAGAAAAAACTCAAAGAATGTCCCCCACAGTAGATCCAACGTCAATCACAATGCCTGCCGCTGCCACCGACCCAAAAAAAGAGAAAAAAAAAAAAGCTCCGCACCCGACAATGGCTCCCCAGCCCCCTTCCTCTGAGCTGGCTTGACAGTTGTTAAATATGTAGGGGAGCAGGGCCACCCGGGGGCATCACCCGAGCGACCCCGCCCCATGTGACATCATTGAGGGCGGACCCCACACCGTTTATTTATTATCGTGCTGGTTTTTGAATGTAATTACATTTTTTTTCTTCACTATAGCTCAGAAATTCAGCTGTCACCCCCCCCCCCCCCCAGCTAAAAGAGAGAAAGTTTCCTTTTAGTTTATTTTCCAGAGTTAAAAGAAACAAAGTATCCTTTAGCTCCGGGGAAAGTGACAGCTAATCTAGTGACCTATAGTGAAGAAAAAAAAAAAGGCAATTGCATTTAAAAATCGGCCATACACTTCGTATTGCGAAAACAATTTGTAAACGGAGGTACGCCTGTACAGAATGTAACAATGCAAGCTGGATTCCTGTAGACAGGTAACAGAGATACAAAGTCATTGTATATTGAATCCAGCAGGGGGCGCCATTCTGCACTTTTTCTGACATTTGCTGCTTGCAAGTCTTTAGAGCCAACCTACATGGACTGCTATTGAGAAATGTAAAGCCGACCCATTCAAATGCAAGACCCCTTTAGTCTTTAGACCCCCCCCATGTAAAAACACAAACTGGACATGCCACAAATGTATTGCAGCAACATTGTAACACCCATCCAGAAATACTGAATAAGTGACATTATTTTATTTATTTACTTCTGGTACTTATATAGCATCGTAACTCACATTCATACATACGCATACTAGGCCCAATTAACCTCCCAGCATGTCTTTGGGAGGAAACCGGAGTACCTGAGGAAACCCACACAGGCACAGGGAGAACATTAAAATTATGCAGTGCTTTACATATATCTTGTACATTCACATCAGTCCCTAACCCTCAAGGGTTGTACAATCTAAGGTCCCTAACCCTCAGGGGGCGCACAATCTAAGGTCCCTAACTCACATTCATATACAAGGGCCAATTTATACAGGAGCCAATTCACCTCCCAGCATGTCTTTGGAGCGTGGGAGGAAACTGGAGTACCCGGAGGAAACTCACGCAGGCACAGGGAGAACATGCAAACTCCAGGCAGGTGGTGCTGTGGTTGGGATTTGAACCAACAACTATAGTACTGCCAGGAGGAAGTGCGAACCACTTAGCCACTGTGCTGGTCGTGTGACATGATTGAAAACTTAATAAATAAATAATAATAATAATAATAAAATATATATATATACATACAGTTGTGTTCAAAATAATAGCAGCGAGTTGAAAAAAGTGAATAAAGCTGAAAATCCTTCTAATAGCTTTTATTTCCATCCACACAAATGCATTGGGAACACGACACATTCTATTCCAAATCACAACATGAAGAAAAATACATCAAATTTGTGTTGTTCCTCTAAAAAAAATGGCAGAAAAGTGAATATTAGACGGTTCAAAAAAATGGCCGTGTTTGTATTCTTCTTTACAAACTCAAACATTCACTATATAAACTGAGAAATGTTTGAAGATTTTGCTTTCCTTTGAATGACTTCATGAATATTTGGTTGTAGTCGCACTGTTTCTGAGAACTGCTGTACATCTGTGTTGCATGGAGTCCCCCAACGTCTGGCCCCTGTGATCAGGTATTCCAGCCCAGGATGATTGGACCACATTCCACAGTTCTTCTCTATTTCTTGGTTTTGCCTCAGAAACGGCATTTTTGATGTCACCCCACAAGTTTTCTATTGGATGAAGATCCGGGGATTGGGCTGGCCACTCCATAACGTCCATCTTGTTGGTCTGGAACCAAGATGTTGCACGTTTACTGGTGTGTTTGGGGTCGTTGTCTTGTTGGAACTCCCATTTCAAGGGCATTTCCTCTTCAGCATAAGGCAGCATGACCTCTTCAAGTATTCTGATGTATTCAAACTGATCCATGATCCCTGGTATGCGATAAATAGGCCCAACACTGTAGTATGAGAAACATCCCCATATCATGATGCTTGCACCACCATGCTTCACGGTCTTCACAGTGTACTGTGGCTTGAATTCAGTGTTTGGGGGTCGTCTGACAAACTGTCTCCGCCCACTAGACCCAAAAAGAACAATCTTACTTTCATCAGCCCACAAAACGTTGCGCCATTTCTCTTTAGGCCGGTCAATGTGCTCTTTGGCAGATTGTAACCTCTTCAGCACGTCTTTTTCCCAACAGTGGGACTTTGCGGGGACTTCTTGCAGATAGCTTGGCTTCACATCGGCGTCTTCTAATTGTAACAGTCCTCACAGGGAACGTCACACCTTCTTTCATCTTCCTGGAGCTGATTGTTGGCTGAGTCCTCACAGGGAACGTCACACCTTCTTTCATCTTCCTGGAGCTGATTGTTAGCTGAGTCCTCACAGGGAACGTCACACCTTCTTTCATCTTCCTGGAGCTGATTGTTGGCTGAGTCCGCCCCATTTTGGCTATTCTTCTATCCATTCCAATGGTAGTTTTTCGCTTTCTTCCACGTCTTTCAGGTTTTGGTTGCCATTTTAAAGCATTTGCCATCATTTTAGCTGAGCAGCCGATCATTTTCTGCACTTCTTTATATGTTTTCCGCTCTCCAATCAACTTTTTAATCAAGGTACGCTGTTCTTCTGAACAATGTCTGCAACGACCCATTTTCCTCAGAATTTCAGAGAGAAATGCACTGTAACCAGCATGTCCAACATTTGCTGCCTTCCTTCCTTAAATAAGGGCAATAATTGCCACCTGTTTATCAAAGAATGAATGACCTCACTAATAGAACTCCACACGGCTATTATTGTGAACACGCCCCTTTCAATGAGTGATTCAATGACACAGAATCAGCAGCATGCATGTCATGACTGTTGGGTCTGTTGGATTTCTATGACTCTACTACACCTGCTAGGAAATTATCTGCCATGTAGAAATATCATTTGCACCAAAAACAGTGATTGATCCGGTTAGTGATGTCTGACTGCTATTATTTTCAACACAACTGTATATATATATATATATATATATATATATATATATATATACACTATATACACAGGGGTTAGACAAGAAATATGGAAACGCTCCATGATTTGCAGGTGTGAAAGTGATGCCATGTTTGGCGGTGAAAGCGGACGTGTTGTAGCGTTCTTTGGCTTCCGCTGTGTGATGAGACACCTAGCTAGCGGGTGGGAAGCCTCACTTTCTTCATTCACTGCTAGTAATATGGAGTCATGTCAGAGCTTACTGAGCTTCAAAGATGGCAAATGGTTGGAGCCGCTTAGCTGGACTGAAGTTGCCGATTTATTTGCCGTGTCGGGAGGTTCAGTATCAGTGGTAATGGCGGCATATGCAGCTTCCAGGAAAACGCATTAGCACAGTCCACATGGTCAACTGACCGAAAGAGACAAAAGGACATTGCGCAGGATTGTGACCTGGAATAAGGGAACGACCGAAGCAAGAGTGACTGCAGAGCTCAATCTCAGTCCTGTGAAGACTGAGAGTGAGCTGTGTACTGCAGTGCCTTGTGCATCCGCAGCGGGGGAGCTGGCGTCGAGACATCAGGCAGTCCCACCTGGCTGCGATATCCAAGATGGTGGCATCAGAAAGCCAAAGCCCTGCCAATAATTGCCTGCAGGGTGGACAGGGCTGGACTCCATGGACTGGCAGGCATCTATTTGTTAAGGCTCCGTGCACACTAGCATTTTTTTAGCTCCTAGAAGCTGTTATCAGCATTTTTTTCTGCTCCTGGAAGCTAATTATTGCTCTCCTGTGTGTCCCTGCACGCTGCTTTAGGCTATTAGTGTTTGTTGAGCTTCGGCGTCTAGCCCAGGGGTAGGCAACCTGCAGCTCTCTAGCTGTTGTGGAACTACATTTCCCATGAGGCATTGCAACATTACAAAACTGACCGTTACAGCTATGACTTGCAGAGGCATGATGGAACTTGTAGTCCTGCGGCTCTCAGGTTGCCTACCCCTGGTCTAGGAGCAGAAAAAAAAAAGGGTTTGTAGAGGTTTTTTGGAGCGTTTTTCCAGCAAAAAAAAAAAAAGCTAAACGCTCCTAACAGCTTTTTTCTTGCTTTTTTTTCCCGTACATGTAAAGTAAAAACACGAATAAAACACTAACGCTCCTAAACGCTTCTGAACGCTACTAAAAACTCTATCAGTTGCTTTTTTTTTGCAGTGTTTTTTCCAGCGTTTTTTTTTTTAATAAATACACCCTCTAGTTTTATTTTTAATTTGATATTTACTTGTATTTATTGCATATCACAGATGTCCATTTCTGGGGTTTTTTCTGTTTGAATAATCTGCGTTTAGTTCCTCAAACTGTCAGGAAATGACAGCAGTGTGCTGATCTGGCCGCCTTACTGATGTTTTTGCAAAAAATATGATTTCCTGTGCTTATTAGATGCAGAAATTCAATCTACTGTGAGAAAAATACACATACAGAATAATAGGGCTCATTCACACCGGCGTCTAAAATGCCGCATTTAGATACATACAGCGCATAGTCCTGCAGTCCAAGAATCTGAAGCAATATAGGAACTTCAATTGTCTCTAACCTACTTCTATTACCCTCCGGGAGGTTTTACCTTCTTCTGTTTCAATATTTTTATTATCCACTTCCTGTCCGGACACTTTCCCCCCCTTCCAGTCCGGACACTTTCCCCCCCTTCCAGTCCGGACACTTTCACCCCCTTCCACTCCGGACACTTTCCCCCCCTTCCAGTCCGGACACTTTCCCCCCCTTCCAGTCCGGACACTTTCCCCCCCTTCCAGTCCGGACACTTTCACCCCCTTCCAGTCCGGACACTTTCACCCCCTTCCAGTCCGGACACTTTCCCCCCCTTCCAGTCCGGACACTTCCCCCCCCCCCTTCCAGTCTGGACACTTTCACCCCCTTCCAGTCCGGACACTTTCACCCCCTTCCAGTCCGGACACTTTCACCCCCTTCCAGTCCGGACACTTTCCCCCCCTTCCAGTCCGGACACTTTCACCCCCTTCCAGTCCGGACACTTTCCCCCCCTTCCAGTCCGGACACTTTCCCCCCCTTCCAGTCCGGACACTTTCACCCCCTTCCAGTCCGGACACTTCCCCCCCTTCCAGTCCGGACACTTTCACCCCCTTCCAGTCCGGACACTTTCCCCCCCTTCCAGTCCGGACACTTTCCCCCCCTTCCAGTCCGGACACTTTCACCCCCTTCCAGTCCGGACACTTTCCCCCCCTTCCAGTCCGGACACTTCCCCCCCCCCTTCCAGTCTGGACACTTTCACCCCCTTCCAGTCCGGACACTTCCCCCCCCCTTCCAGTCTGGACACTTTCACCCCCTTCCAGTCCGGACACTTTCACCCCCTTCCAGTCCGGACACTTCCCCCCCTTCCAGTCCGGACACTTTCACCCCTTCCAGTCCGGAAACTTTCACCCCTTCCACTCCGGACACTTTCCCCCCCCCTTCCAGTCCGGACACTTTCCCCCCCTTCCAGTCCGGACACTTTCCCCCCTTTCCAGTCCGGACACTTTCCCCCCCTTCCAGTCCGGACACTTTCCCTCCCTTCCAGTCCGGACACTTTCCCCCCCCTCCAGTCCGGACACTTTCCCCCCCTTCCAGTCCGGACACTTCCCCCGCCTTCCAGTCCGGACACTTTCACCCCCTTCCAGTCCGGACACTTTCCCCCCCTTCCAGTCCGGACACTTTCACCCCCTTCCAGTCCGGACACTTTCCCCCCCTTCCAGTCCGGACACTTTCACCCCCTTCCAGTCCGGACACTTTCACCCCCTTCCAGTCCGGACGCTTTCACCCCCTTCCAGTCCGGACGCTTTCCCCCCCCTTCCAGTCCGGACGCTTTCCCCCCTTTTCCAGTCCGGACGCTTTCCCCCCCCTTCCAGTCCGGACGCTTTCCCCCCCCCCTTCCAGTCCGGACGCTTTCCCCCCCCTTCCAGTCCGGACGCTTTCACCCCCTTCCAGTCCGGACGCTTTCACCCCCTTCTAGTCTGGACACTTCCCCCCCCCCTTCCAGTCCGGACAGTTTCCTCCCCTTCCAGTCCAGACACTTCCCCCCCCCCTTCCAGTCCGGACACTTTCCCCCCCTTCCAGTCCTATGAAAAAGGTACCAGGGGAATCTCATGGGGCCCCCTACTGACCCCGGGCCCTCGGGCAGTGCCCGAGTTTCCAAATGGTCAGTCCGCCCCTGAGTAGAACTGCACTGCATGTGAGCACCACAAACCAGTACATGCGATGAGGGGTGCCCCCTCTACTACTGCACCCATGGCAGCTGCCCTTCCTGCCCACCCCTTGTCCTGCCCTGTTCCTTAGAAATTCAACATAAAGGAGAAGCTGCAAAGCATGCAGGGAAATTGTTGAAAGAGATGGCCAGCAGGAAGAACTCAGGAATGTTCAGATCCTAACCTGAACCCATCTGAATGATCCCACCAAGAAATGATTAAGATAGTGGGCCAATCATAAGCGGAAGCCCCATGTACACTTCAGCTGACAAACTCACGTTTAGGAGATGTTCAGCAGCCCCTGAACTCTCCCTAATGTTGTTTACAGTCAGTTGAGTTTAGTCATTTTTTTGAACGCAGAAAACGTGCGTTCAGCAGTCGATTTTATCAGCGTTTCAAACGCAAAATGCTTGTAAACGCGGCTAAATACGGCAAATTGCGTTTATAAGCATTTGTGTTTGAATTTTTTTTTAACTCTTCCAGTTCCCGATGCTGTCCAGAGCCTTTTTTCATCATGAAAAATGCATGTGAAGCGTTTACAAGGTACTCAAATGGACAAAACACTGAACACAGGATGTTCTTACCAAGCTCCTCACACATTGGAATGACCAGTTCACACCTCAGACCTCTCCCACCCTTGGAAACAAAATATATGTTAATGACCAATTCACACCTCAGACCTCTCCCACCCTTGGAAACAAAAGATATGTTAATGACCAATTCACACCTCTGACCTCTCCCACCCTTGGAAACAAAAGATATGTTAATGACCATTCACACCTCAGACCTCTCCCACCCTTGGAAACAAAACAAATGTTAATGAGCAACTCACACCTAATTAGCTCATCACATACTGCTGTCTCTGCTTCTACTCTCTATATTTCTCTGAAACAGTCTGGAATAGTTAATAATTTACCACTTTTCAGTGCATCTGGGAGGTTCTCCTGTGCTTATCTTTAAAAAACGCGTCTAAACGCAAACGCACATAAACGCGCATAAACGCTTTATGCAAACACGTCTAAACAGACGTTCTTAACCTACAATTTCTAGCAGTCAGTTTCCATCGTTAAGAAGTGTCCCGTGTACATGGGGCCTTAGAACGGCTGGACCTACACGTTCAGGACCTACACGCTCTTGACAAACTCCAGAGGCAGCTCTCATTATTACCTCTGTGATGGGCAACTTTCATCTGGTCCTCCATGCTAACCCTGACTAGGGGAACTAGGAAGAGCAGACAGGGAATGCCATTTACTTAGCTTCCAGAAGGATCCCACCTCGTCCTACAGAGGGCCAAACCTGAATTCTCCTTCTTCTTTCTACACATGGTACACTTGAACTTCCTAATTCTCATACGACCTCAATTTACACGGCTCAAAAAAATGAAAGGAAGACTTTTTAATAGTCTGGCATCAGGTCCATGAAACTCCTGGGATATTGATCTGGTCAGGTAAGTAGCAGAGGGGGTTGTTCATCAGTTTCAGCTGCTTTGGTGTTAAGGAAATTAACAACAGGTGCCCTAGATGGGCAACAATGAGACGACCCCCAAAACAGGAATAGTTTTTCCTGGTGGAGGCCACTGACATTTTTTTCATCTTTTCTGACTGTTTTTCTCTAGTTTTGCATTGGGCTAGGGTCAGTGTCACTACTGGAAGCATGAGGCCATACCTGGACCCTACAGAGGTTGCACAGGCAGTCCAACTCCTCCAGGATGGCACATCAATACGTACCATTGCCAGAAGGTTTGCTGTGTCTCCCAGCACAGTCTCTAGAGCATGGAGGAGATTCCAGGAGACAGGCAGTTCCTCTAGGAGAGCTGGACAGGGTCGTAGAAGGTCCTTAACCCATCAGCAGGACCAGTATCTGCTCCTTTGTGCAAGGAGGAACAGGATGAGCCCTGCCAGAGCCCTACAAACTGACCTCCAGCAGGCCACTGGTATGAATGTCTCTGACCAATCAGAAACAGACTTCATGAGGGTGGCCTGAGGGCCTGACATCCTCTAGTGGGCCCGACATCCTCTAGTGGGCCCTGTGCTCACTGCCCGGCACCATAGAGCTGGATTGGCATTTGCCATTGGACACCAGAATTGGCAGGTCCACCACTGGCACCCTGTGCTTTTCACAGATGAGAGCAGGTTCCCCCTGAGCACATGTGACAGACATGAAAGGGTCTGGAGAAGCCGTGGAGAACGTTCTGCTGCCTGTAACATGGTTCAGCATGACCGTTTTGGTGGTGGGTCAGTGATGGTCTGGGGAGGCATATCCATGGAGGAACGCACAGACCTCTACAGGCTAGACAATGGCACCCTGACTGCCATTAGGTATCGGGATGAAATCCTTGGACCCATTGTAAGACCCTAGACTGGTGTAGTGGGTCCTGGGTTCCTCCTGGTGCAGTGGGTCCTGGGTTCCTCCTGGTGCAGGACAATGCCCGACCTCATGTGGGGAGAGTATGCAGGCAGTTCTTGGAGGATGAAGGAATTGATACCAATGAATGGTCCCCACGCTCACCTGACCTAAATCCAATAGAACCCCTCTGGGATATCATGTTTCGGTCCATCGGACACCGCCAGGTTGCAATTTGTTTGAAATTCCTCTAAGTTGTATGATCTCTAATGTCTATGTATTCCCGTTCTGGCTTACTCTCTCTCTGGGCACACATGGATGTAAGGGGGGACTCTGCTAGGCACATATGGATGTAAGGAAGAACTCTGCTGGGCACACATGGATGTAAGGGGGGACTCTGCTGGGCACACATGGATGTAAGGGGGGACTCTGCTGGGCACGCATGGATGTAAGGGGGTCTCTGCTGGGCACACATGGATGTAAGAGGGGACTCTGCTAGGCACAAATGGATGCAAGGGGGGACTCTGCTAGGCACACATGGATGTAAGGGGGGACTCTCTTGGGCACGCCTGAATGTAAGAGGGGACTCTGCCAGGCACTCCTGGATGTAAAGGGAATTATGCGGGGCACTCCTGGATGTAGGGGGAACTCTGCTGGGCACTCCTGGATGTAAGGGGGAACTCTGCTGGGCACACATGGATGTTAGAGGGGACCCTGTTGGGCACCCATGAATGTAAGGGGGAGGGGGGCTCTGTTGGGCACTCTAGAATGTAAGTGGGGAATCTACTGGGCACACATGGATGTAAGAGGGGACTTTGTTGGGCACACATGAATGTAAGGGGGGGGGGGGGCTCTGCTGGGTACTCCTGGATGTATAGGAGGACTAGGTTGGGCACACACGGGTGTAAGCAGTGGCATCCGCTAGGCACCCCTGAGCGTAACTGGGGACTTAATCATTAATTTAAAGTGTATGCCTTCATTTAGCAACTTGATTTATTTTGGCCCTCAAATATTTGTAAAGTATACAATTTGGCCCTCATAGGAGAACCCTGTGCTAGACAGAAGAATTACATTAGGTGGTATAAGATTTGTTATAGGCCCTTTCTTCAAGGAACTTACAATCTAAGGCCCCTACCTCACATACAGTACTAGGGCCAATCTGCATTAACCTATCAGCATGCCTGCAAGGCAGAGGTACTAACCACTAAGCCACTGGGCTGTCACATGACTTTTTGTGCCATTTTACCTCCAAAAATGAGATTTCCTTTCAAATTCCCAGCTTAACTTTTCAACTCTTTCCTCCTGTCTGCTTAATCTTGCCTATAAGCTCATATCTGCTGTTTAACCTGCATGACTACTAACTCTGCTTTCCTTTGAGTACTTTTGCACCAGAAACTTAAAACCTGCTACATGCAAACATTTTATGAATGGTCAACTGCACAGAAAACTGATCGTTACAGTCTTTAGGGGGCAATGGCAGACCTCTTCTACTTCTCAGAGGCTCCTTTGGCGATATTTCCCTGTTTCTGTCTACACCTGTCTCAGAAGGCCACAACCAGGGTGCCTGTCTCTTGAATTTGGATATGACAGATATTTTTCCATTCTACATTATAGAGAACCCACTGGGTGACACCATCTTTGAAATGGCCATGCCAGTTGGGCATTGCTGAGAATTTCATTGAGTAGGTCTTCCCCACTGGAGTTCCTGGAGGTATAAGAGGCTTGGTGGAGAAAACACAATGAAATATCAAACTTGGATTGATTTGGCCTTTCATTCCATCAACAAATATGTGAAAGTTCCTTCTTGGTAGAGGAATTACCTAGCTATCAGCCATTTTAGGCCAAGAATGGCTTCTATTTTAGGTCAACGATGGCTTCTGTGGCATTTTTAAATTTAATTTTTATCTCCTTCATTTTAATTTCTGAAGCCCCATGACACCTTCATGTCTATAGAAATGTTGATTATTGCTCTTTTTGTATAAAGTTGTCATGAAGGCTTACCGGCTTTTTACCGGTTTCTCTTTCTAATGAATGTGAATGTTTTCTTCCGGTAAACAGTAAAGACAGACCAACGTTTTTACAGCCGAAATTCGGTAGTGATGGTAGATGAGATCATCTGTTCCAGCCCTCCCAAATATCGCTTTCCTGAAGCCGGGTTACGGATCATGATCACCAACAAATTCCCACCACGAACACGGCTACGCATGGCAAGCCGCTTGATCATCAATGAGGTATGGCTTATATGCACTAAATGGCCAAAAGATTATAGACCCCTGACCTTCACACCTGTATGAGTTGTTGGACATTCTGTTCCAAATCCATGGCATTGCGCCTTCCTCCCTTTCCCCTTTCGAACCCTCATAACAGTCTCCACTCTTCTGGAAAGGCTTTCTACAATGCATTGGAATAGGTCAGTGGTAATGTGTGACTATCCAGCCAAAATAGCATTTTTGAGATCCTGTACTGGTGTTGGATGAAAATATCTGGCTAACGGTCAGCATTCCAGGCCTTCCAAATTTTTTTTATTTACTTGGCCTCCACTTTTATCTTTTCAGAGGCAGCGACTCCTCCACTCTGCTAATGGTGTGAGTTCCACGACATTGGATGGCAAGCAAGAGCTCCTGGAAAATGGTCTTCTGCATGGAGATAAGGAAGAATGTCAAGAAGACACTGACACCACAAACTACCTGGTGCCCTTCTCAGTGCCCAGTAAGATCCTGATGTTATCTGTATTAAAAGGCAATGGTCAGAGTGTCAAATACTCTGCCCACGAGGTTCCAGTATTGAGATCTGCCTGCTTTGAGTCCCACATTGTACCAGACGTGTCTCATGATTTTTCATTGCAAAGTTGAGGAGGTAGTGCTTAATTATTACTGTGCATGAACCAGATCACAACTCTGCTTTCAGAATTAGAAAGGACAATGTCAGGATCAGGGGCAGACTGACAACTCATGGGGCCCCCGGGCAATAGGGGATCATGGGGCCCCTGTGTCCTTGCCCAAACTCAAAAAAGCCTATGAAAAAGGTACCAGGGGCATCTCATGGGGCTCCCTACTGATCGAGTTTCCAAATGGTCAGGATCCTGGTCTAAACCTGCAGCCTCTGCTGTGTCTGGCAATGTCTCTTCTTGCTAAGCCACCTGGAATGCTGGACAGCTCTCTGGACAATTCCTTGCATGATCCTGCTTTGAACCTTGTTTCTCGAGCTTTGAACCCTTTGCTTCTCCCGTAAATTTCCCATTTTAGCCATGCCTTTGCACTTCCTGTTTGCCAGATCATTGTGCTCTCTCCAGCCAGTATCTCGATCTTGGCGCTCCTGCTGCCATCCGTATCTCCGCTACCACTTGTTACCAACCTTTGGCTTGTTCATTGACTGCACTTCTGCTTGATCCCCACCTGCAAACACTTGTTACCGACCTATGGCTTGTTTATGGACTACGCTTCTGCTTAATCCCTACCTGCTATATCTGCTACTGGACCCCAGCTTGCTCACCTTCTGGTGGGGCAATCCTGAAGACCATGACCTACAAAAACCCATCTCCACCATCAGAAGCTATGGTGAACACTGGTTAGTACTTAGATTCTACACCTGAGCCTGTGTCGTCCACCAGAGCGACCTGCTTGCATATCTTATCCTGCTGGTCGGTGGGAGCCTCTCTACTGCTATATCTACTGGACTCCAAGCCTGTCCACTGACAAGGACAGAATAATCTGGCAAACAGGAAGTGCAAAGGCATGGTTTTAATAAGAAGTTCATGGAAGGAGAAGAGGGTTCAATGTTCAAGAGAAACACAGTTCAAGGCAGGATCAAGGAATTGTCCACAGAGCTCTTTAGCATTCCAAGTGGCTCAGCAAGAAGAGACGTTGCCAGACACAGCAGAAGTTGCAGGTTCAGACCTGGGTCCTGACAGACAGTGTGGGAAGTACATTTGATAGATATCACTGGCAGAATATTTGTGGTGCTTCTCCTCTTCTCTTCTCAGCTAGAAGAGAGGAAAGGCGCATGTTCCTCTGATCAGAAGAGCTGACAATCTGACGCTTTATGTTTCATAGGTGGCTTTGTGAACAAGTTCAAGTGGGTGTTTTCCTGGCCGTTAATCTGCACCTTGTACTTCACCGTCCCGAACTGCAGCAGGCCGCGCTGGGAGAACTTCTTCATGCTAACATTCATTCTGTCCACAGTATGGATTGCCATCTTCTCTTACCTCATGGTCTGGATGGTGAGTTTTGAGCATGTGATCCCTCTCATATAACGTATTGATTGATTCATTGATCCCAACTGGAGTTGTTCGGTATTTCAAGATGACCTTTTTAAATGACCTCCAAATATCCTTATATTAGAATATTGGCACAAAATCAACTGTGTGCAGGGAAATATCTTCTCCTTTAAAATGTTGTCCTGGGTTTTTTCAATTCACAAATGAGCTCACAAGATATCTATGTGTCTGTGAATGGTACTCCTCTATTTCTTTCCATTCAGGTGACGGTTATCGGGTACACCCTGGGCATACCGGATGTCATCATGGGCATCACTTTCCTGGCGGCAGGCACTAGTGTCCCAGATTGTATGGCCAGTCTGATTGTGGCCAGACAAGGTACAGTTACATGTGTACTGAAAGAACCTTTGGCTCTTGGATCTGCTGATCAGCATTTTAGGTCTTTAGTCTTGATATAGGCCTGTGCCCACTTCCTTTCCCATATCATGTTGAGCATGGGAAGCCAAGCTTTGGTCCTCCAGCTGTTGAGGAACTTCAAATCCCATGGGGTATTGCAGGACTCTGACAGCCACATGACTGGCAGAGGCATGATAGGAGTTGTAGTTTCACCACAGATGTGGGGCTGAAGTTTGCCTACCCCTGATGTAGAGAGTACAACTTACAAAGAGTGAGACTGGGAGAGTTCTTAATAGTTTGTTTTTCTGGTTCAGACCTTATCAGTTGTGACATGCTGAGTAGAAACGGCCAGGCATAGGTCCAGATTGAGTTCTTTCACAGATAAAATTGGATTTTTTAAAAATAATTTTAGGGCTTTTTGAATAGTTAAAAAAAAAGTACATATTAAAATGTGTTACACGGTTGCCGGTATGTCACTGTAGCTGTATGTATGCGTAGTATGCAGTGACCTGTCTTCTTTTCAGGTCTTGGAGATATGGCCGTGTCCAATACAATAGGAAGTAACGTCTTTGACATTCTGGTGGGACTTGGGGTGCCTTGGGGTCTGCAGACTATGGTGATTCACTATGGATCCACGGTAAGTCCTGTTGTTACATAAGTCATTAAATTTTATGTGATTATTATATAGATTTGGCCTTTAACGTATCAGCTGAAACATATTCCTCATCCTCTTTCTCATACTTTTCCATTTCTCTTCCTCCTGGTCTTCTCCTTGTCTCCTCCTCATCCTTATCCTCATTATCCTTCTTCTTCTCCTTCTCCTTGTCCTCAATTTTCTTGTCCTTCTGCTCATCATTCCCTTTGTTTTGTCCTCTACCTTATCTTCTACTTGTTCTTATCCTTCCCCTTGTTCTCTTCCTCATCCTTCTCATCTTCTTCATTTTTTCCCCTTGTTCTCCTCCTCATCCTTCCCTTTGTCCTCCTCCTTATCCTTCTTGTTGCCATCCTTCTTCCTTTTGTCCTCCTCCTTAACCTCCTCCTTGTCCTCCTCCTCCTCATCCTTCCTGTTGTTCTTCTCCTTATCATTCTTTGTTCTCCTCCTCATCCATCTTTGTCCTCTTATTCATGCTTCTCCTTGTCCTCCTTCTCCTTCATCTCCCTGTTCTTTTTTTTTTTTCATCCTTTTCTTTATCCTGGTTCTTGTATTTTATCTCATTCTTTGTTTTTCGGGTTTTTTTTTTTGCTTGACAAAGTTCCAAGCCTTTCCCCCTCCCCGATAACTCACCTTTTCCCTTGTCCTCCTCCTTATCCTTCTTGTTGCCATCCTTCTCCTTCCTTTTGTCCTCTTACTTACTTTCTCCTTATCCTCCTTTTTTTTTCATCTTTTTCTTTGTCCTGGTTCTCGTACTTTATCTCACTCTTCAGGTTTTTTTTTTTTGCTTCACAAAGTTCCAAGCCTTGCCCCCTCCCCATAACTCACCTTTTCCCTTGTCCTCCTCCTTATCCTTCTTGTTGCCATCCTTCCTTTTGTCCTCCTTCTCATTATCCTCCTCCTCCTCATCCTTCTCGTTGTCCTTCTCCTTATCATTCTTTGTTCTCCTCATCCATCTTTGTCCTCTTTGTTCTTTTTTTTTCTCATCCTTTTCTTTGTACTTTATCTCATTCTTCTTCTTTTTTTTTGCTTCACAAAGTTCCAAGCCTTGCCCCCTAAACCATACCTCACCTTGGCCCGGCCCTAAACCGAACTTTGCACTGCTTCCCTCCAAACTAAACCTAGCTTTGCTTTTCCCCCATGACAAGCTTACCCTGGTCTCACCCCTTTTGCCCTATCCCCAACCTAATGTAACCCTATCCTCTTCCCCAAATTTACCTTTGTACCAACCCAAACCACACCTATCCCTACCCTATTCCTGAACTGACCCTTCTCAAAACTAAGCCTAGATATTACCCCTAGCCTAAACCAAGCTTAGCTCTACTGCTATTCCCAAACCAAACCTAGCGTTACCCTCCTCCAAATTGAACCTAGCTTCACCACTCATCCAACCAAACCTAGCCCTGCCCTCACCCCCAAACCAAACATAATCTTGTCCTCTCCCATAAGCCAACCTAGCCCTCTTTCCCAAACCAAATGTAGCCCTGTCCCCACCCCAAACCAAATGTAGCCCTGCCCCCACCCCAAACCAAATGTAGCCCTGCCCCTACCCCAAACCAAATGTAGCCCTGCCCCCTCCCCAAACCAAATGTAGCCCTGCCCCCACCCCAAACCAAGTGTAGCCCTGCTTCTACCCCAAACCAAGTGTAGCCCTGCCCCCTCCCCAAACCAAATGTAGCCCTGCCCCTACCCCAAACTAAATGTAGCCCTGCCCCCTCCCCAAACCAAATGTAGCCCTGCCCCCTCCCAAACCAAATGTAGCCCTGCCCCCCTCCCCAAACCAAATGTAGCCCTGCTCCCACCCCAAACCAAGTGTAACCCTGCCCCCACCCCAAACCAAGTGTAGCCCTGCTTCTACCCCAAACTAAGTGCTCCAAACCAAACGTAGTCTTACCCACACCAAAAATTCCGCCTAGTCTTGCCCCCAACTCCCAAACCAAACCTAGCCCCTCATCCTCCAGATCAAACGTATTAGTGAAACTTCACTTGTGGCTTCTTTGTTACAGGTGAGGATAAACAGCAAAGGAATTGTCTACTCAGTAATACTTTTGCTGGGATCTGTGGCCCTTACAGTAAGTGTTGACTATTACCAGGATCTCTCGCTTCCAATTGTTTTGCTGAAATATTGAGCTTTGCTTTGATGAAGTGAAGCAATTCTGAATAAATGGATTTTAGGCACATTGCCTAGATGGAGCAAATCTGATCTGTTTCTTTCAAATGGTGGTTCTCCTGTGTTTACCTTCACTATCAAAAGTCAGATGGAATGGGTCTTGTAATCTATCAATGCCAACCCAGTAATCAGTTGATTGCTCGTACTTATGTACTGCAGTGGCCCTGTCCTCGCATAACACAGAGGCAGCAGTGGGAGCCATTGGCCCCTTCTGCTGTCAATCAAATCCAGTGAGGAGGGAGCGGTGGGAGGGACCAAGCAGTGCTGTGTGTGTCCCAGCAGTGTCCAAGCGGTTAGCTATGGTCAAGACACAGAAAAGGAGGAGCAGGTGGCACAGGTGGGGGACCCCAAAATAGAAGTTCGGGGCTGCACTGTACAATACATATTTGTTGTATCAGAAAAAAATAAAACAAGCCTTTACAACCACTTTCACTAAAGAGGCAGCCCAGCAGCGTAGCTTTATGTGCAGTTCTCTTTGTTTGACTGAAACCTCCCATTGAGCCCTGTGATAAGGGAAGAGTCATTGCTGGGAGGAATCACTGAGTTCTGTAAACAAGGAGCTTCTTTCAGCACAGCTAAAAGATGAGATGGCTGAAAACGAGTAAAGAAGACCAGAGAGCCCACTGCTGGCCAGATAGTATACTGCACAATGCTGCTATGCAAAATTTTAATATTCAGAATAGCCATCAGAAAACTTGGTAAATGAAGTCCAATACTTATTAGATTTTGGCAAGTATTCTTTTTTTCTAATATGCAGATCAGCTCATCACATGAGTGAAGTTTTGCAGAAAAATATATAGCAAAGCAATCATTTAGTCAGCCTTAGCTAAAATGTAGCTCAAAATAAGATCAGTCATTTCCTGTAGAACTTCACAGGAATCAGAATATGTTGGAAGGTGCTCTACTAGCCGACCACTGATACTCACCTTTGCCACACTCCCCTGGCTCCTCGGTTTTGTCTGTTGGGCACATGCTCCCCCATACTGGGAAGAATGTCACATGCTTCCCCCCAAATTGGTCGCATGCTCCTCCATACCAAGAAGGAGGTTACATGCTCCCCCATACTGATCACATGCTCCCCCGTACCAGGGAGGAGCTCACATGCTCCCCCATACTGGTCACATGCTCCTCCGTACTGGGAAGGAGGTCACATGCTACCCTATACTGGGAAGTACAAGGTATTTCCAAGGCCTATGACAGATGGAGCGTGTGGTGTATCTTTTAGTTGGGGGAAGGGGGTGGGCGCTCCCCCATACTGGTCACATGCTCCCTTATACTTGGAAGGAGGTCACATGCTCCCCCATACTGGGAAGGAGGTCACAAGCTGCCCTATACTGGGAAGTACAAGGTATATCCAAGGCCTATGACAGATGGAGCGTGTCCCCCATACTGGGAAGAACGTCACATGCTTTCCCCCAAATTGGTCACATGCTCCTCCATGCCAAGAAGGAGGTTACATGCTCCCCCATACTGATCACATGCTCCCCCATACCAGGAAGGAGGCCACATGCTCCCCCATACTGATCACATGCTCCCCCATACCAGGAAGGAGACCACATGCTCCCCCATACTGGTCACATGCTCCTCCATACTGGGAAAGAGGTCACATGCTACCCTATACTGGGAAGTACAAGGTATTTCCAAGGCCTATGACAGATGGAGCGTGTGGTGTATCTTTTAGTTGGGGGAAGAGGGTGGGCGCTCCCCCATACTGGTCACATGCTCCCCTATGCCAGGAAGGAGGCCACATACTCCCCCATTCTGGTCACATACTCTTCCATATTGGAAATGAGGTCACATGCTCCCCCATACTGGGAAGTACAAAGTATTTCCAAGGACTCTGACAAATGGAGTGTGTGGTGTATCATTTAGTCGGGGGGAGGGGGTGGGCGCTAACAAAATAACCTTTTAAGCCTAACATTGAATGTCCTCCATGACAAACATTCCTCTTTCCCATTTCAGGTCATCGGGGTGCACGTCAACAATTGGAAACTGGACAAGAGGCTGGGATGCTACGTGCTCATCCTGTACGTCATCTTCCTGTGTTTCTCCGTCCTCATCGAATACAACGTCTTCACCTTCATCAACTTGCCAATGTGTCAGGACAACTTTTGACTGGTGCTCCCCGTAGCTCGTAGATCCAGATAAAACCTTCGTTGTCCAACTAGCGAGACGACCGTTCCTGAGACTCTGCGGGAAAACCGACACCGTTCCTTTTCCGCTGCACGTGCCAGGCGGACCTCACTTTTATCCGAATGTAAAGGATGCTTAACCCTTACTTTTGCCGGGGGGAAACCAAGCGCCAGGTCGTAGGCGACCCCGAAAACGTTGCGTCGAGGTTAGCGTCTTCCGGAGAGGTGTCAAGAGATGCTGCTTTATTTTGTATAGTGTAAAAACTTTCATACAGGTATTTTCCGAAATATACAGAAGAAAACAAAACGGCTTTACCGAAACGTCCAAATTATTCTATACGGCCACCCGAAGGACGCGGACAAAAAAAGATGTTTCGTATTGCCGTACCATAATGTACAGAGGAAAAAAAAAAAAAAAAAACATTTCATACAGAGATAGTAATATATGTGTACAGATGAAATCTTTGTGACTGTATTGCTATGGAGCACAGACCTTTTATGGGTCAAAAACAAACTTTATTCCAAATCTATAGAGCACAAAGCGAGATGATCCATCTTCATGGTCTTGGAAGCCGAGGAAGCATAGCTGGTGGCAAATTCTTTTTTTTTTTTTTCTAAAAATCAACATTATTTTAAGAAAGTCGAGGGGACACTTAATTTTTTTAAAGGCGGTTTCTAAGTGGCTGATATGAAATGGGATTTGGACGATGCTCATTATTCGTATTCGGCGCTCTGAGGTCATAAAGTACAAAGCTCTCTCTCTCTTTTTTTTTTTTTTTTATATATATACCTGGACTGAAACTATATAACCCCCCTTTTGGGAATGCACATTCAGGAATGCAAAGACTACAAAGATTTATTTCAAAAGAAGTTTATTTGTATCTGTGCTTGTATAAAGAAAACAATATTTGATAAGGATATATATATATCTATAAAAAAAGAGGAATGTTTATTTCGATGCACAATATAATATAAAATGTGTATGTATTTAAAGAGATCGAAGAATATTCCGCATCGTGTCATTTTGTGATTGGCGTAATTCTGAACAGAGGGTCCCTTTACAATGGAGAGCCAATTCCTATTAACCCTTTAAAGCTTATTTTCATTTATTTTCATTTCATTATTTTCATTTCATTTCATTTCCTTATGTTCATTTTCCTTTCCTTTTTTTGCATTTTCTTTTCTGCACACATTTAAAAAATAATTGTAGGCCTGAAGACTTTGTAAAGCCCCCCCCCCCCCCCCCCAACACAATGATACAGTGCATTCATGAAGTATTCAGACCTCCTTCACTTTTTTCAGTGTTGTTATGTTGCAGCCTGATACTACTGTTGTTACATAGTTAGTCTGGCTGAAAAAAGACAAAAGTCCATCCAGTTCAACCATTAAAAAAATAAAAAAGTTCTAATCCTACACCCACAGTTGATCCAGAGGAAGGCAAAAAAAAACCCAGCAAAACACGACTCAATTTGCTCCTGCAGGGGAAAAAATTCTTTCCTGCTCCCCCGAGAGGCGATCGGATATTCCCTGGATCAACTTTACCTATAAATAGTTGTTCAAAGTCAATTTTTTTTCTCGCGAATCTACACTCTGTACCCCATAATGACAAAACGAAAACAGAATTTTAGAAATGTCTGTGAATTTATTTAAAAGAAAAAACTGAAATGTCAAATGTACTTAAAGCGGTTCTAAAGGTTAATTTTTTAAATTTTTTTATAAAATAACAAACGTGTCTATACCTACCTGCTGTGTGCAGTGGTTTTGCACAGAGCAGCCTGGATCATCCTCTTCTCGGGTTCCCCCACAGGCTCTCCTGGCTCCTCCTTTCTGTCGGGTGCCCCCACAGCAAGCTTCTTGCTATGGGGGCACCCGACAGAAAGGAGGAGCTAGGAGAGCCTGCAAAAACAGATATTTAGAAATGTCTGTTAATTTATTTAAAAGAAAAAACTGAAATGTCAAATGTACTTAAAGCGGTTCTAAAGGTTAATTTTTTTAAATTTTTTATAAAATAACAAATGTGTCTATACCTACCTGCTGTGTGTGGTGGTTTTGCACAGAGCAGCCTGGATCCTCCTCTTCTCAGGTCCCTCGCAGGTTCTCCTGGCTTCTCCTTTCTGTTGGGTGTCCTCACAGCAAGCAACTTGCTATAGGGGCACCCACTGCTCCATGTGTCCATTCATACATGGAGCCGCAGCTTGATCCCACCCCCGCTCTCTCCTCATTGGGTGACTGACACTGACAATGGCTTCCGCTTGCTGTCTCAGCCAATGAGGAGGCAGAGACCCGGGACAGCCGAGGCTGTCATTCACATCGCTGGATCGCGTTAAGGCTCAGGTAAGTATTGAAGGGGCTGGGGGCACTGCTGCACACAGAAGGTTTTTTACCTTCATACATAGAATACATGAAGGTAAAAAAGCCTTCAGCCTTTACAACCACTTTACGTATTCAGACCGTTTACTTTGTTGAAGCACCTTTGGCAGCAATTCCAGCCTCGAGTCTTTTTGGGGATGACGCCACAAGCTTTGCACACCTGAATTGCGGGATTTGCTGCCTTCTTCTTTCCAAATCCTCTCATGCTCAGTCTGGTTGGATGGGAACCATCGGTGGACAGCCATGTCCAGGTCTCTCCAGAGATGTTCAGTGGGGTTCAATTCAGAGCTCCGGTTGGGCCACTCTAGGACATTGTCTCTAAGCCACTCCTGTGTTGTCTTGACTGTGTGCTTAGGATCATTGTCATGTTGGACGGTGAAACTTTTGGCCAGTCTGAGGTCCTGAGCATTGTGGAACAGGTTTTTATTGAGGATATCTCTGTACTTTGCTCCATTCATTTTTCCCTCAACCCTGACCAGTTTCCCAGTCGCTGCTGCTGAAAAACACCCCCAGAGAATTATGCCACCACCATACTTCACTGTTGGGATGGTATTGGGCAGGTGATGAGCGGTGCCTGGTTTCCTCCAGACATAACATTTAGAATTGAATCTTGTTCCTCACTTTCTGAGAGTCCTTCAGGTACTTTTATGTTTGCAAACTCCAAGTGGGCTTTCATGTGTTTTGCATTGAGGGGAGGCTTCCATCTAGCCACTCAGCCATAAAGCCCAGATTGGTGGAGAGCTGCAGTGATGGTCGTCCTTCTGTAACTTTGTCCCATCTCCATTCAGGAGCTCAGTCAGAGTGACCAACCGGTCTTGGTCACCTCTCTTATAAGGCCCTTCTCCCCCGATTGCTCGGTTTGGCTGGGCGACCAGCTCTTGGAAGAGTCCCTGTATCACGTACCTGGTGATGGAGGCCAATGGAGAGAGGGCTTCCCTTGCAGCTAAGTTCCGGACTCCCCTGAGAGTGGGACAACGGGAGTCAGGCCCACAGTGACACAGGTCGCCTGTAGGAGTGTTGGTTGGTGGTCCACTGAGAAGCACAGCTGGTGCACAGAGATAGGTCTGCAGACTGGAGGCGCCTGTGCGTGGTATGCAAACCCTTCCGGGATTTAGATGTTTACTGGGTAGTCGGTTCAAGCCAAGGTCAGGTACCAGGTGGGAATCAGAGCAGACGTAGTCAGATGGGATAGCCAAGGTCATACACAGAGGAGTGAGAGAGAGAGAGTATCCGTAAGCCAGGCCGAGGTCAGATCAGAGGTAAGGCAGAGTAGACAGGTCCAAGAGCAAGCCGAGTCGGTAACAGGAAATCATTGCCGGGAAAATCGGCCGCAAATTTTCCAACATGCCCGATAAAAAAAATGTGCAAAAAGCCAGAAAAACGGCCGACCAATTAACCCACTATGGTGACACTGTACTGCTAGGGTGACAGTATGTTCAAAGAAACATAAATAATAATATAAAAAAAAAAATACAAAAGTAAAAAACATTTTGAAAAATTATAATTTTTGGTTATAAACTAATTTGGGTTATTTTTTTTACTAAAAAGATAGATGAATACATTTTGGCCACGATTTATGAAGAAAATTTATTTATTTGCAAAATTTTATAAGAAAAACAATTTTTTTTCAAGATGTTTGGACTTTTTGATTTATATAGCAAAAAAATAAAAATCCCAGTGGTGAATAAATATCACCAGAATAAAGCTTTATCTGTCTCAAAAAAACGCTAAAAATTTCATATGGGTACAGTGTTGCATGACCGCGCAATTGCCATTAAAAGTGTGATCGCGCTGAAAGCTGAAAATTGGCCTGGACTGGAAGGGGAAAGTGTCCAGACTGGAAGGGGGGGAAAGTGTCCGGACTGGAAGGGGGGGAAAGTGTCCGGACTGGAAGGGGGGGAAAGTGTCCGGACTGGAAGGGGGGGAAAGTGTCCGGACTGGAAGGGGGGGAAAGTGTCCGAACTGGAAGGGGGGAAAGTGTCCGAACTGGAAGGGGGGAAAGTGTCCAAACTGGAAAGGGGGGAAAGTGTCCGAACTGGAAGGGGGGAAAGTGTCCGGACAGGAAGGGGGTGAAAGTGTCCGGACAGGAAGGGGGTGAAAGTGTCCGGACTGGAAGGGGGGGGAAAGTGTCCGGACTGGAAGGGGGGAAAAGTGTCCGGACTGGAAGGGGGGAAAAGTGTCCGGACTGGAAGGGGGAAAAGTGTCCGGACTGGAAGGGGGGGAAAGTGTCCGGACAGGAAGGGGGGGAAAGTGTCCGGACTGGAAGGGGGGGAAAGTGTCCGGACAGGAAGGGGGGGAAAGTGTCCGGACAGGAAGGGGGGGAAAGTGTCCCGACTGGAAGGGGGTGAAAGTGTCCGGACAGGAAGGGGGGGAAAGTGTCCGGACTGGAAGGGGGGAAAGTGTCCGGACAGGAAGGGGGGGAAAGTGTCCGGACAGGAAGGGGGGAAAGTGTCCGGACAGGAAGGGGGGGAAAGTGTCCGGACTGGAAGGGGGGAAAGTGTCCGGACAGGAAGGGGGGAAAGTGTCCGGACTGGAAGGGGGTGAAAGTGTCCGGACTGGAAGGGGGTGAAAGTGTCCGGACTGGAAGGGGGTGAAAGTGTCCGGACTGGAAGGGGGTGAAAGTGTCCGGACTGGAAGGGGGGAAAGTGTCCGGACTGGAAGTGGGGGAAAGTGTCCGGACAGGAAGGGGGGGAAAGTGTCCGGACAGAAAGGGGGGGAAAGTGTCCGGACTGGAAGGGGGGGAAAGTGTCCGGACTGGAAGGGGAGAACGTGTCCACACTTGAAGTGGTTAAGGAGCCCAGATGAAGGGGGGGGGGGCATACAGCTCCTGTTATGTGTCGGCTTGTCATCTTTGAACTTCTGTGATGCAATAAATATACTTTGACGCCTAAACCTTTGTGGGGTTCAATTGCCCCTCTACATCTTCTAAGGCTTTTCCTGCTATCTGTGTCCCCACTTAGAGATTCATCCCCCCCCCAGTGATAATGGAATGGGAATGTCAGAATTTTACAGTTGTCACCAGAACAGGAATAGTTGGGGCAAACGTCCAATAGGGGCACTTATTCTAGTGACAACTCTGAGGGGGTTTCCCTCACTTTGGAAAGACTTCCTCTGACTGAAAAACAGGAGATTTGACCATTTCCTACTCTATCCAAGTCTAAAAAAAAGAAAAAGGTTTAGATGCACTTTAAAGCTTTTATTAAATTATATTCCTTAAACACTTCAGGTCCGGAAGGTTTTACCCCCTTCATGACCAGGCCATTTTTTGCTATTCAGCACTGCTGATGTTGAAATGAGTTTTTTATACATGAAAAATATTTTTTAAAATATTTAAAAAACGCATTTCAACTTGCAGTATATATGTATGCATGTTCTTTATATATTAAAAAATATATGACAAGCATTTTTAAATACATATATTTTTTTAAAATATGTTCTTCAGATTTTTTTTCAACATATAAAAAAAGTCATTTCAACATAAATGTTTACATATATTTGTAAATGCATTCCAGAAATGTAGATTTGTATTTTTAAAGATATACAGTATATTTGAAATTCATTTTATATATTATTATTATTATATATTTATTGAAATATATTTTGAAATATATTGAATATGGCCAACATTGTAGCATTTCAAATATATGTCAATATGTTTAGGAAGAATATTTTAAAAATATGTTTCAAATATATTTTTCTTCCATATGGGTATATTCAGTATATACACTCACTGGCCACTTTATTAGGTACACCAGTGCCAAGAAAATCTCCCCCACACCATGACACCACCACCAGTCTGCACCGATGATACAAAGCAGGATGGATCGATGCTTTCAGATCGTCTACACCAATTTCTCGAGGAGGGAGTCTCCAGCAAGGACTGAGCTCACATTCTTCAGGAGTGAATGGGGAGTAGGTGTGTTACATTTGGTGTTATCGCTCTCACTCTCTCATACTGGTCACTGGAAGTTCAACATGGCACCTCATGGCAAAGAACTCTCTGGGGATGTGAAAAAAAGAATTGTTGCTCTACATAAAGATGGCCGAGGCTATAAGAAGATTGCTAAGACTCTGAAACTGAGCTGCAGCACGGTGGCCAAGACCATATAGTGGTTTAACAGGACAGGCTCCACTCAGAACAGGCCTCGCCATGGTCCACCAAAGAAGTTGAGTGCATGTGCTCAGCGTCATATCCAGAGGTTGTCTTTGGGAAATAGACGTATGAGTGCTGCCAGCATTGCTGCAGAGGGTGAAGGGGTGGGGGGGGTCAGCCTGTCAGTGCTCAGACCATACGCCGCACACTGCATCAAATTGGTCTGCATGGCTGTCGTCCCAGAAGGAAGCCTCTTCTAAAGATGATGCTCAAGAAATCCCGCAAACAGTTTGCTGAAGACAAGCAGACTGAGGACATGGAGTACTGGAACCATCTCCTGTGGTCTGATGACACCAAAATAAACTGATTTGGTTCAGATGGTGTCAAGCGTGTGTGGCGGCAATCAGGTGAAGAGTACAAAGACAAGTGTGTCTTGCCTACAGTCAAGTATGGTGGTGGGAGTGTCATGGTCTGGGGCCCCATGGTGGTGGGAGTGTCATGGTCTGGGGCTGCATGAGTGCTGCCGGCACTGGGGGGCTACAGTTCTCTGAGGGAACCATGAATGCCATCATGTACTGTGACATACTGAAGCTGAGCATGATCCCCTCCCTTCAGAGACTGGGCCGCAGGGCAGTATTCCAACATACCGACCCCAAACACACCTCCAAGACCACCACTGCCTTGCTAAAGAAGCTGAGGGTAAAGGTGATGGACTGGCCAAGCATGTCTCCAGACCTAAACTCTATTGAGCATCTGTGGGGCATCCTCAAATGGAAGGTGGAGGAGCGCAAGGTCTCCAACATCCACCAGCTCCATGATGACGTCATGGAGGAAGAGGACTCCAGTGGCAACCTGTGAAGCTCTGGTGAACTCCATGCCCAAGAGGGTTAAGGCAGTGCGGGAAAATAATGGCGGCCACACAAAATATTGACACTTTGGGCCCAATTTGGAAATTTTTTTTGCCAGCGGTTTAGACATTAATGGCGGTGTGTTAAGTTATTTTGAGGGGACAGCAAATTTACATGTTATACAAGCTGTACACTGACTACGTCACATTATAGCAAAGTGTCATTTCTTCAGAGTTGTCACATGAAAAGATAGAATAAAATATTTACAGAAATGTGAGGGGTAGACTCACTTCTGGGAGATACTGTATATTGTACATTCAGATCAGTCCCTAACCCTCAAGGGGCGTACAATCTAAGGTCGATAACTCACATTCATACATACACATACTATGGCCAATTTACACACGAGCCAAGTGACCTACCAGCATGTCTTTGGAGTATGTGAGGAAACCGGAGTACCCAGAGGAAACCCATGCAGGCACAAGGGGAAACATGCAAACTCCAGGCAGGTGGTGCCGTGGCTGTAAATTGAACCAACGACCCGAGTACTGCCAGGCAGAAATGCTAACCATTTAGCCACTGTGCTGCCCATGTTGCTGGAGTATCCCACTTTTACTCTGCATCCATCCAAGTTCAATTTTATTTCAATAAAGCATCAAAAAAAGAATACCCCTAGACCAGGGATCTCCAAACTATGGCCCTCCAGATGTTGAAGTACTATGAGTCCCATCATGCCTCTGCCTCTGGGAGTCTTGCCTGTGGCTGTCAGTCTTGCAAGCCCTCATGCAGGAGTTGCAGTTCCTCAACACCTGGAGGGCAATAGTTTGGAGACCCCTGCCCTAGACTAATGACAGAGCTGGAGGAGTGACTGAGACTGTGTGCCTGGCTGCTAGTTCACTTGCTGGGGAAAAAGCCTTGGGACCTTTAATGGGTGAGCGCCCACTCACCAGCCACTCTATTAGGTCCACCTGTTCAGTTGCTTGGTAACACAATTTGCTAAACAGCCAATCAGATGGCAGCAACTCAATGCATTTAGGCATCTAGACATGGTGAAGACAACTTGCTTTTCAAACTGAGCATCAGAATGGGGAAGAAAGGGGATTTAAGTGACGTTGAATGTGGCATGGTTGTTGGTGCCAGACGGGCTGGTCTGAGTATTTCAAAAACTGCTGATCTACTGGGATTTTCATGCACAACCATCTCTAGGGTTTACAGAGAATGGTCTGAAAAAGAGAAAATATCCCGTGAGCGGCAGTTGTGTGGAGGAAAATGCCTTGTTGGTGTCATAGGTCAGAGGAGAATGGTAAGCAAAATGGTAGTGTGACAAGAACACCCCTACCTGGAAAAAGAAGGTTATTAGGTGATCCACGCGGAGTAATATGAATTCAAAAATATTCCAAACAATTCTTTATTTGATCACATAGATCATAAGGAGGTTAAACATGAGCATGGTGTACATATGAAAAAAATAAAATCATGTTAAAAAGCACTAGGCGTCTTCAGTTTAGGGTCATCTTAACAAATAGAGTACCACAAGGCAGAGTTATAAAGTGGTGATAAAGTTATCCTGGGTTTCCATGGGTTTTCGGCTTGTATTCGAGTAAACCATGTATGCAGCAAATGTGTTCCCAATGTATGTCAGGTATCTCCTGATGTGAAAAAAGCTGGAATACAAAAATATATAGTATATATATGGAAATATGAAAACCAAAAAACCATATCACATCCAATATTCACCAGGCCTCCCTCTACAATGGTCAGTGGATACTACTATTACCTTCTCAAAGGTGAGGTTGACAAGCCAGCTTCTCAAGTGTAGGGACTTCCTGGATAGCCACCCCAAATAAAATAAAGTCCACAGTACCAAATGATTCTGAGGATATATATAGAAAAATAGTGAAAAATGTAAAAATCATGGGCATCAGGTCACCCTGAAAATAAAACACACACAAAGTGGGTATATTACCATCAATGAAGATCAAGAAGACATCTGTCGACTTGAAATAGGATCAGGTCCTTGATGCTTTTCCAAGATGCATATGGGGGTGAGGAGCCAGGTAGTCACAATACATAGATTCCAAACACATATACTGTGTATATAGCATATAACAGGCTATACGGGCCTGAATTCTGATACCCAATAAAGGGTTTCCAAAAATTGCTCAAAATGAGAAGATTATTATTCCATATACTGTGTATATAGCATATAGCAGGCTTTGCAAACCTGAATTTTTATACCCAATAAAGGGTTTCCAAAAATTGCTCAAAATGAGAGGGTTATTGCGGTTTCATGAGGATATGGCTATGTCACAGCACAACCCCTAGATAGGATAGCGTATATATGTATATATATGTAGATCGTCCTCCAAAGAGGATTTGCAAAGATTCCCCGAATATACAGGGTAATTTAGGCCCAAATAGCATGCCCTTGTTAACACCATAAAAGCTCTATCAATCTCAACAGCCGTAAGCTAAGTTAACTTGCCACCGGTGGAAGATAAATTTCCCTGAAAGATAGCCGTTTGCGAGCCGCTGCAGCAATAGCCTTATGGTAGTTTTCAGAGGGTCAAGGGCCTTCCTAGCAGGGAGCTGTGACACCGCCGTTCCTTCCCGCCTCGTGGGCGCCGCACCCAGTGAAGACGCCGAGCGTAGTGACGTCAATACGTTGACGCGTTTCGTCCGCCAATCACCGCAGACTTCGTCAGAACTGGGAGGGGACTTCAATACTTCGCCTTATATGGTGCTCTAATTGCATACCAAAGAGTCTCCACCTCGCCATCTTGTGTTGAAAGAGTATCACTACATTGGAATAGTCCAAAGTGAATTAAAACACATATATTGAATTTAAAATGATTGCTGGATATAGGAGAAAGGGGCCTAAATATTATTATAAATCAGATCCTCTTCAGAGAAAAATTAAATTAAAGATAAAGAGGAAATCTAAATTAGCACAATACTTGTTCCAGTGGGGAAGACATCAAGACCAGATTCCGCTACCCAGGCTTTCAATATTAATCCAATTATTTGAATTTATTTTAATTATCTAGAGAAAATAGAATCAGATACAGAATTAAGATTCATATTTTGTCCAAATATATCCATATTTAGTTCACATAAAGGATATCATAATATGGATTATGGCTTAGGATATGTAGAAGGCTCCAAGAGACTCATTTCAAAAAAAACCCAAAGTTAAGTTCTGTATTAAGTCCATATGGGGCAAGTGCTCCCAGGGTATAAATCCAGAATTTTTCCTTTTGTAGGAGGACTTTATCAAAGTCACCCCGACGGGCTGAAATATTCAGCATGAAAATCCCTTTTACTTTTAGACCATCTGTTTTGCCCCCATGGACTTCTTTAAAATGTTGGGCCAATGGGTTTTCTTTTTCTCCCTTTCTTACATTCCTATTTTCATTTCTGATGTCTCTCAGATGTTCACCAATCCGAGTCCTAAGGTTCCTTTTGGTTTTACCTATATACATCTTCTTACATGGGCATTCTATCATGTACACTATTTTGCTACTTGAGCAATTAATGAAGCTGCGTATTTGGAATATCTTAGAATTATCATTATTAAAGAACTGATTAGACTTATGCACAAATGGGCATATCTGACAGTGACCACAAGGGAACATTCCATAAATACCGGTCCTCCTAGTTAAAGGTAAAACCAAAAGGAACCTTAGGACTCGGATTGGTGAACATCTGAGAGACATCAGAAATGAAAATAGGAATGTAAGAAAGGGAGAAAAAGAAAACCCATTGGCCCAACATTTTAAAGAAGTCCATGGGGGCAAAACAGATGGTCTAAAAGTAAAAGGGATTTTCATGCTGAATATTTCAGCCCGTCGGGGTGACTTTGATAAAGTCCTCCTACAAAAGGAAAAATTCTGGATTTATACCCTGGGAGCACTTGCCCCATATGGACTTAATACAGAACTTAACTTTGGGGTTTTTTTGAAATGAGTCTCTTGGAGCCTTCTACATATCCTAAGCCATAATCCATATTATGATATCCTTTATGTGAACTAAATATGGATATATTTGGACAAAATATGAATCTTAATTCTGTATCTGATTCTATTTTCTCTAGATAATTAAAATAAATTCAAATAATTGGATTAATATTGAAAGCCTGGGTAGCGGAATCTGGTCTTGATGTCTTCCCCACTGGAACAAGTATTGTGCTAATTTAGATTTCCTCTTTATCTTTACTTTAATTTTTCTCTGAAGAGGATCTGATTTATAATAATATTTAGGCCCCTTTCTCCTATATCCAGCAATCATTTTAAATTCAATATATGTGTTTTAATTCACTTTGGACTATTCCAATGTAGTGATACTCTTTCAACACAAGATGGCGAGGTGGAGACTCTTTGGTATGCAATTAGAGCACCATATAAGGCGAAGTATTGAAGTCCCCTCCCAGTTCTGACGAAGTCTGCGGTGATTGGCGGACGAAACGCGTCAACGTATTGACGTCACTACGCTCGGCGTCTTCACTGGGTGCGGCGCCCACGAGGCGGGAAGGAACGGCGGTGTCACAGCTCCCTGCTAGGAAGGCCCTTGACCCTCTGAAAACTACCATAAGGCTATTGCTGCAGCGGCTCGCAAACGGCTATCTTTCAGGGAAATTTATCTTCCACCGGTGGCAAGTTAACTTAGCTTACGGCTGTTGAGATTGATAGAGCTTTTATGGTGTTAACAAGGGCATGCTATTTGGGCCTAAATTACCCTGTATATTCGGGGAATCTTTGCAAATCCTCTTTGGAGGACGATCTACATATATATACATATATACGCTATCCTATCTAGGGGTTGTGCTGTGACATAGCCATATCCTCATGAAACCGCAATAACCTTCTCATTTTGAGCAATTTTTGGAAACCCTTTATTGGGTATAAAAATTCAGGTTTGCAAAGCCTGCTATATGCTATATACACAGTATATGGAATAATAATCTTCTCCTTTTGAGCAATTTTTGGAAACCCTTTATTGGGTATCAGAATTCAGGCCTGTATAGCCTGTTATATGCTATATACACAGTATATGTGTTTGGAATCTATGTATTGTGACTACCTGGCTCCTCACCCCCATATGCATCTTGGAAAAGCATCAAGGACCTGATCCTATTTCAAGTCGACAGATGTCTTCTTGATCTTCATTGATGGTAATATACCCACTTTGTGTGTGTTTTATTTTCAGGGTGACCTGATGCCCATGATTTTTACATTTTTCACTATTTTTCTATATATATCCTCAGAATCATTTGGTACTGTGGACTTTATTTTATTTGGGGTGGCTATCCAGGAAGTCCCTACACTTGAGAAGCTGGCTTGTCAACCTCACCTTTGAGAAGGTAATAGTAGTATCCACTGACCATTGTAGAGGGAGGCCTGGTGAATATTGGATGTGATATGGTTTTTTGGTTTTCATATTTCCATATATATACTATATATTTTTGTATTCCAGCTTTTTTCACATCAGGAGATACCTGACATACATTGGGAACACATTTGCTGCATACATGGTTTACTCGAATACAAGCCGAAAACCCATGGAAACCCAGGATAACTATATCACCACTTTATAACTCTGCCTTGTGGTACTCTATTTGTTAAGATGACCCTAAACTGAAGACGCCTAGTGCTTTTTAACATGATTTTATTTTTTTCATATGTACACCATGCTCATGTTTAACCTCCTTATGATCTATGTGATCAAATAAAGAATTGTTTGGAATATTTTTGAATTCATATTACTCCGCGTGGATCACCTAATAACCTTCTTTTTCCAGGTAGGGGTGTTCTTGTCACACTACCATTTTGCTTAGTATGTACCTTATGGGTTTATGGATCCACACTTATACCAGTGAGTCGGAGATAAGTTAATGACACTAGTTATACGTGTCATTATTGGGTGGCTTGTTTGTGCTTTATTGTTCAGAGGAGAATGGGCAGACTGGTTCCAGGTGACAGAAAGGCCACAGGAACTCAAAAAACCAGTTGCTACAACAAAGTTATGCAGAATATCATCTCTGAACACACAACACATCAAATCTTGAAGCAGATGGGCTACAGCAGTAGAAGACCACACCAGGTGCCACTCCTGTCAGCCAAGAACAGGAAACGGAGGCTACAATTCGCACAGGCTCACCAAAATTGGACAATAGAAGATTGGAAAAACGTTGCCTGGTCTGATGAGTCTTGATTTCAGCTGCAACATTCAGATTGTAGGGTCAGAATTTGGCGTGAACAACATGAAAGCATGGATCCATCCTGCCTTGTATCAACGGTTCAGTCTGGTGGTGGTGTCATGGTGTGGTGGATCCATCCTGCCTTGTATCAACGGTTCAGGCTGGTGGTGGTGGTGACATGGCGTGTGGGATCCATCCTGCCTTGTATCAACAGTTCTGGCTGGTGGTGGTATAATGGTGTGGTGGATCCATCCTGCCTTGTATCAATGGTTCAGACTGGAGGTGGTGGTGTCATGGTATGGTGGATCCATCCTGCCTTGTATCAACGGTTCAGGCTGGTGGTGGTGGTGTCATGGTGTGGTGGATCCATCCTGCCTTGTATCAATGGTTCAGGCTGGTGGTGGTGGTGTCATGGTGTGGGGGATCCATCCTGCCTTGTATCAAGGGTTCAGGCTGGTGGTGGTGGTGTTATGGTGTGGTGGATCCATCCTGCCTTGTATCAACGGTTCAGGCTGGTGGTGGTGGTGTCATGGTGTGGTGGATCCATCCTGCCTTGTATCAACGGTTCAGGCTGGTGGTGGTGGTGTCATGGTGTAGTGGATCCATCCTGCCTTGTATCAACGGTTCAGGCTGGTGGTGGTGGTGTCATGGTGTGGTGGATATATCCTGCCTTGTATCAACGATTCAGGTTGATGGTGGTGGTGTCATGGTGTAGTGGATCCATCCTGCCTTGTATCAATAGTTCTGGCTGGTGGTGGTGGTGTCATGGACCTAAGAATGGAGGCTTTATCTTACCCAAAGCTCTACAAAGCCTTCGGGTTCCAGGACCCAGATTCTGAGAATCAAAAAGTTTGTGTTCTCCTCATCAGCCATCAACCCTGGAGCCCCTTATGTGTCAGTGTGAAACCTAGGGGACACATACACATTGTATACAATCCTCTCCTCGATGTGTACATAGGATTTGGTGATTTTAGCACCACAAGCATTTCAGGGACAACAACTTCCCCACTGAAGTTTTGTTTATATTTAATTAGGAAGTATAAAAGGAACTTGTGTGATAGTGAAAGTTAACTTTCTCATGCTAGGAATGTAAATTTCCCTCTTGGAATCACCCTTGTGTAGCACTACCCCCGAAGGAGCCGCTTGTATCGTGTCCACAGGCTCCCCTTTACTTGACTCGCAGCCAGGCACGGTGTATTTCTTCAACCAAATACACTCACACACTTCCACTTGATATTTTCAATGACCAGTCTAGGGAATGTTCTGTTTTTGGAGTTTACTGTAGAACTGGGGATAGGGATGAGGAATTGTAGTAGGATACTCCAAATCAGAACTAATCACACTGAGGACATTTAGCTGATCTCTTAGTTCAGGGGTCTCCAAACTTTCTAAACATAGGGCCAGTTTACTGCCCACCCAAACTTTAGGAGGCCAGAATGTGGCCAGTGGGAGTGCAAAATATCCTGGTGTCAGTGGGAGTAAATTGTGTCCCCTCTTTGGTAGTAGGGGGAAGAATAGTGTCCCAACCGTGTCAACGGGAGGAATAGTGCCCATCTGTGTCAATGGGAGGAATAGTGTCCCATCTGTTTCAACGGGAGGAATAGTGCCCCATCTGTGTCAACGGGAGGAATAGTGCCCCATCTGTGTCAACGGGAGGAATAGTGCCCCATCTGTGTCAACGGGAGGAATAGTGCCCCATCTGTGTCAACGGGAGGAATAGTGCCCCATCTGTGTCAATGGGAGGAATAGTGTGCCATCAGTGTCAACGGGAGGAATAGTGCCCCATCTGTGTCAACGGGAGGAATAGTGTCCCATCTGTGTCAACGGGAGGAATAGTGCCCCATCTGTGTCAACGGGAGGAATAGTGCCCCATCTGTGTCAACGGGAGGAATAGTGCCCCATCTGTGTCAACGGGTGGAATAGTTCCCCATCTGTGTCAACGGAAGGAATAGTGCCCCATCTGTGTCAATGGGAGGAATAGTGTACCATCTGTGTCAATGGGAGGAATAGTGCCCCATCTGTGTCAACGGGAGGAATAGTGCCCCATCTGTGTCAACGGGAGGAATAGTGCCCCATCTGTGTCAACGGAAGGAATAGTGCCCCATCTGTGTCAATGGGAGGAATAGTGTACCATCTGTGTCAATGGGAGGAATAGTGTACCATCTGTGTCAATGGGTGGAATAGTTCTCCATCTGTGTCAACGGGAGAAATAGTGCCCCATCTGTGTCAATGGGTGGAATAGTTCCCCATCTGTGTCAATGGAAGGATAGTGCCCCATCTGTGTCAATGGGAGGAATAGTGTCCCATCTGTGTCAATGGGAGGAATAGTGTCCCATCTGTGTCAATGGGAGGAATAGTGTCCCATCTGTGTCAATGGGAGGAATAGTGTCCCATCTGTGTCAATGGAAGGAATAGTGTCCCATCTGTGTCAATGGGAAGAATAGTGTCCCATCAGTGTCAATGGGAGGAATAGTGTACCATCTGTATCAATGGGAGGAATAGTGTCCCATCTGTGTCAATGGGAGGAATAGTGTCTCATCTGTGTCAATGGAAGGAATAGTGTACTATCACTGTCAATGGGAGGAATAGTGTCCCATCACTGTCAACGGGAGGAATAGTGCCCCATCTGTGTCAATGGGAGGAATAGTGCCACATCTGTGTCAATGGATGGAATAGTTCCCCATCTGTGTCAATGGAAGGAATAATGCCCCATCTATGTCAATGGGAGGAATAGTGTACCATCTGTGTCAATGGGAGGAATAGTGTCCCATCTGTGTCAATGGGAGGAATAGTGTCCCATCTGCGTCAATGGGAGGAATAGTGTCCCATCTGTGTCAATGGAAGGAATAGTGTCCCATCTGTGTCAATGGGAAGAATAGTGTCCCATCAGTGTCAATGGGAGGAATAGTGTACCATCTGTATGAATGGGAGGAATACTGTCCCATCTATGTCAATGGGAGGAATAGTGCCCCATCTGTGTCAACGGGAGGAATAGTGCCCCATCTGTGTCAACGGGTGGAATAGTTCCCCATCTGTGTCAATGGAAGGAATAGTGCCCCATCTGTGTCAATGGGAGGAATAGTGTACCATCTGTGTCAATGGGAGGAATAGTGTCCCATCTGTGTCAATGGGAGGAATAGTGTCCCATCTGTGTCAATGGAAGGAATAGTGTCCCATCTGTATCAATGGGAGGAATAGTGTCCCATCTGTGTCAATGGGAAGAATAGTGTCCCATCTGTGTCAATGGGAGGAATAGTGTCCCATCTGTGTCAATGGAAGGAATAGTGTCCCATCTGTGTCAATGGGAAGAATAGTGTCCCATCAGTGTCAATGGGAGGAATAGTGTCCCATCAGTGTCAATGGGAGGAATAGTGTACCATCTGTATCAATGGGAGGAATAGTGCCCCATCAGTGTCAATGGGAGGAATAGTGTCCCATCTGTGTCAATGGGAGGAATAGTGCCCCATCAGTGTCAATGGGAGGAATAGTGTCCCATCTGTGTCAATGGAAGGAATAGTGTCCCATCTGTGTCAGTGGGAAGAATAGTGTCCCATCAGTGTCAATGGGAGGAATAGTGTACCATCTGTATCAATGGGAGGAATAGTGTCCCATCTGTGTCAATGGGAGGAATAGTGTCTCATCTGTGTCAATGGGAGGAATAGTGTCCCATCTGTGTCAACGGGAGGAATAGTGTCCCATCTGTGTCAACGGGAGGAATAGTGCCACATCTGTGTCAATGGATGGAATAGTTCCCCATCTGTGTCAATGGGAGGAAAAGTGTACCATCTGTGTCAATGGGAGGAATAGTATCCCATCTGTGTCAATGGGAGGAATAGTGTCCCATCTGTGTCAATGGGAGGAATAGTGTCCCATCTGTGTCAATGGGAGGAATAGTGTCCCATCTGCGTCAATGGGAGGAATAGTGTCCCATCTGTGTCAATGGAAGGAAAAGTGTCCCATCTGTGTCAATGGGAAGAATAGTGTTCCATCAGTGTCAATGGGAGGAATAGTGTACCATCTGTATCAATGGGAGGAATACTGTCCCATCTATGTCAATGGGAGGAATAGTGCCCCATCTGTGTCAACGGAAGGAATAGTGCCCCATCTGTGTCAACGGGTGGAATAGTTCCCCATCTGTGTCAATGGAAGGAATAGTGCCCCATCTGTGTCAATGGGAGGAATAGTGTACCATCTGTGTCAATGGGAGGAATATTGTCCCATCTGTGTCAATGGAAGGAATAGTGTACCATCTGTATCAATGGGAGGAATAGTGTCCCATCTGTGTCAATGGGAGGAATAGTGTCCCATCTGTGTCAATGGAAGGAATAGTGTCCCATCTGTGTCAATGGGAAGAATAGTGTCCCATCAGTGTCAATGGGAGGAATAGTGTCCCATCAGTGTCAATGGGAGGAATAGTGTACCATCTGTATCAATGGGAGGAATAGTGTCCCATCTGTGTCAATGGGAGGAATAGTGTCCCATCTGTGTCAATGGGAAGAATAGTGTCCCATCAGTGTCAATGGGAGGAATAGTGTACCATCTGTATCAATGGGAGGAATAGTGTCCCATCTGTGTCAATGGGAGGAATAGTGTCCCATCTGTGTCAATGGGAGGAATAGTGTCCCATCTGTGTCAATGGAAGGAATAGTGTACCATCACTGTCAACGGGAAGAATAGTGTCCCATCACTGTCAATGGGAGGAATAGTGTCCCATCTGTGTCAACGGGAGGAATAGTGCCCCATCTGTGTCAACGGGAGGAATAGTGCCACATCTGTGTCAATGGATGGAATAGTTCCCCATCTGTGTCAATGGAAGGAATAGTGCCCCATCTGTGTCAATGGGAGGAATAGTGTACCATCTGTATCAATGGGAGGAATAGTGTCCCATCTGTGTCAATGGGAGGAATAGTGTCCCATCTGTGTCAATGGAAGGAATAGTGTCCCATCTGTGTCAATGGGAGGAATAGTGTCCCATCTGCGTCAATGGGAGGAATAGTGTCCCATCTGTGTCAATGGAAGGAATAGTGTCCCATCTGTATCAATGGGAGGAATAGTGTCCCATCTATGTCAATGGGAAGAATAGTGTCCCATCTATGTCAATGGGAAGAATAGTGTCCCATCAGTGTCAATGGGAGGAATAGTGTACCATCTGTATCAATGGGAGGAATAGTGCCCCATCTGTGTCAACGGGAGGAATAGTGCCCCATCTGTGTCAACGGGAGGAATAGTGTCCCATCTGTGTCATTAGGAGGAATAGTGTCCCATCTGTGTCAATGGGAGGAATAGTGTCCCATCAGTGTCAATGGGAGGAATAGTGTACCATCTGTATCAATGGGAGGAATAGTGTCCCATCTGTGTCAATGGGAGGAATAGTGTCTCATCTGTGTCAATGGGAGGAATAGTGTCCCATCTGTGTCAATGGAAGGAATAGTGTACCATCACTGTCAACGGGAGGAATAGTGTCCCATCACTGTCAATGGGAGGAATAGTGTCCCATCTGTGTCAACGGGAGGAATAGTGTCCCATCTGTGTCAATGGAAGGAATAGTGTCCCATCTGTATCAATGGGAGGAATAGTGTCCCATCTATGTCAATGGGAAGAATAGTGTCCCATCTATGTCAATGGGAAGAATAGTGTCCCATCAGTGTCAATGGGAGGAATAGTGTACCATCTGTATCAATGGGAGGAATAGTGCCCCATCTGTGTCAACGGGAGGAATAGTGCCCCATCTGTGTCAACGGGAGGAATAGTGTCCCATCTGTGTCATTAGGAGGAATAGTGTCCCATCAGTGTCAATGGGAGGAATAGTGTCCCATCTGTGTCAATGGGAGGAATAGTGTCCCATCTGTGTCAATGGGAGGAATAGTGTACCATCTGTGTCAACGGGAGGAATAGTGCCCCATCAGTGTCAATGGGAGGAATAGTGTACCATCTGTGTCAATGGGAGGAATAGTGCCCCATCTGTGTCAATAGGAGGAATAGTGTCCCATCAGTGTCAATGGGAGGAATAGTGCCCCATCTGTGTCAATGGGAGGAATAGTGCCCGATCTGTGTCAACGGGAGGAATAGTGTCCCATCTGTGTCAATGGGAGGAATAGTGCCCCATCTGTCTCAATGGGTGGAATGGTTCTCCATCTGTGTCAACGGGAGGAATAGTGTCCCATCTGTGTCAACGGGAGGAATAGTGTCCCATCTGTGTCAATGGGTGGAATAGTTCCCCATCTGTGTCAATGGAAGGATAGTGCCCCATCTGTGTCAATGGGAGGAATAGTGTCCCATCTGTGTCAATGGGAGGAATAGTGTACCATCTGTATCAATGGGAGGAATAGTGTCCCATCTGTGTCAATGGGAGGAATAGTGTCCCATCTGTGTCAATGGAAGGAATAGTGTCCCATCTGTGTCAATGGAAGGAATAGTGTCCCATCTGTGTCAATGGAAGGAATAGTGTCCCATCTGTGTCAATGGGAAGAATAGTGTCCCATCAGTGTCAAAGGGAGGAATAGTGTCTCATCTGTGTCAGTGGGAGGAATAGTGTCCCATCTGTGTCAATGGAAGGAATAGTGTACCATCACTGTCAATGGGAGGAATAGTGTCCCATCACTGTCAATGGGAGGAATAGTGTCCCATCTGTGTCAACGGGAGGAATAGTGCCCCATCTGTGTCAACGGGAGGAATAGTGCCACATCTGTGTCAATGGATGGAATAGTTCCCCATCTGTGTCAATGGAAGGAATAGTGTACCATCTGTGTCAATGGGAGGAATAGTGTCCCATCTGTGTCAATGGGAGGAATAGTGTCCCATCTGTGTCAATGGAAGGAATAGTGTCCCATCTGTGTCAATGGGAGGAATAGTGTCCCATCTGCGTCAATGGGAGGAATAGTGTCCCATCTGTGTCAATGGGAGGAATAGTGTACCATCTGTGTCAATGGGAGGAATAGTGTCCCATCTGTGTCAATGGGAGGAATAGTGTCCCATCTGTGTCAATGGAAGGAATAGTGTCCCATCTGTGTCAATGGGAGGAATAGTGTCCCATCTGCGTCAATGGGAGGAATAGTGTCCCATCTGTGTCAATGGAAGGAATAGTGTCCCATCTGTGTCAATGGGAAGAATAGTGTCCCATCAGTGTCAATGGGAGGAATAGTGTACCATCTGTATCAATGGGAGGAATAGTGTCCCATCTATGTCAATGGGAGGAATAGTGTCCCATCTGTGTCAATGGGAGGAATAGTGTCCCATCTGTGTCAATGGAAGGAATAGTGTCCCATCTGTGTCAATGGGAGGAATAGTGTCCCATCACTGTCAATGGGAGGAATAGTGTCCCATCTGTGTCAATGGGAGGAATAGTGTCCCATCTGTGTCAATGGGAGGAATAGTACCCTATCTGTGTCAATGGGAGGAATAGTGTCCCATCTGTGTCACTGGGAGGAATAGTACCCCATCTGTGTCAATGGGAGGAATAGTGTCCCATCTTTAGTATTGAGGGGGGAAAAAATTACCAATCATTGGTGTCAGTGGGAGGTATAGTGCCCCATCTGTGTCAATGGGATGAATAGTGCCACGACTTACTAACCACTAAAACCAATGGTCACTATTCCGTACTCTTGCACCTCTCCGGAATAGTGCCCTATCTTTAGTATTGGGGGGGAAATAATGACCAATCATTGGTGTCAGTGGGAGGAGTAGTGCCCCATTGTTGGTGTCAGTGGGAAGAATAGTGCCTCATTGTCAGTGTCAGTGGCAGGAGCTATGTCCCACTGTTGCTGACAGTGTGGGGAATAATACCCCCCCTAGAGCCAGATAAAAGCAAGCAAACGGCCACATCCAGCCCTTGGGCCGCAGTTTGGAGACCATTATCTTAGTTGAACAATGTAGAAGTCTTGGCTGACAGTAGATAGCAGACGTTCTTGTAACATATAGAAACAAGTAGTTTTAGGAATGAGCAAAGTCCCTTTTCTGCAGTAGTAGTAGTTACAGAGCTGAGCTCCTCAGGTAGAAGCCCAGTACGACAGACTGTGACAGCCCAAAGGTATCATACCTGAGCAAAGTCCTTTGCAGTAGCAACACTTGGACAAGCTCTTCGGGACACTAGCCTTTTTTTCTAGACCCATGTCGACTATCAAGCACCAGTGGAGGTATCAAGCACACAGAGTCCCCAAATTCCTCAATGTCAGTACTCAAAAGGCCCAAGGATAGAATGGTTGCCTTCTTCCAATCGTTCAAGCAAAACTCTCCAGTGACATCAGACAGAGTTTTGGCGGACAACTCCCCTCACTCAGCTTACTGAAGAACCAGGGTCACTCTTTTTAACTTCAGGCCCTCAGGTCGACCCACCTGAGGCCACATGGCGGCATGTGTCAGGCGAGGCAGCCTGCCTCCAGCCTAGCTGGTGCAATCCTCTCCTGGAAAAGACCACAAGCCCATGTGCTCAAGAACATAAATACCACTCCCAGCATGCAATGGGACTGTCTTCCCTTGCAATTGGCCAGGACTGTATCCATATTCATGCTGTTCATTTGCCTAGACCCTATGTTCTGGAAGGCTCTCATAGCTTCCTGAAGATGGGCAAAACCCAGACAAACCCAAACAGCACCAGAGCAGCATGAGCAGACCTGACTAATCCATCACAGCACTCTGTTAAGCAGAATATCCACTGAATTTACCTGGCAGCCATTGCCTAACCTACCTATACACATCCTGGCATCTGACCGGGAGGGTGCTACACTCGTACCCACAGATCCGTACAGTATTGAGGGACATATAGTGGCTGCTGGGGATGAGTTTCGGGTTCGGGTTGACTATGAGTTCGATCTGAAAGTAGGTATGTTTTATGTTTTCTGAAAAGGCAAATTAAATTGCCTGATTTTCCCAGTTCACCCAACTGGCCCAACCTCCAAGGGACATAGAATGCATCAAGGTAAAAAAAAACCTTTTATCCATTGCAACCACTTTATTTCAAAAATGATAAACATACAGCGCCGAGCTTCTTGAAGAGATGAAATATGAAACACATTCAAGTTGAAGAAATCACTATTTGAGACTTTTGATTTCATTATTTGTATTAATTATTTTGTAATGATTTATATTTACACTATTGTTTGGTTCTATTAACCAAACAGATATATTACAGCGCTGTGCTTCTTAGCCCACTTATTAACAGAACCAAACAATAATGTAAACACAAATCAATACAAAATATATTCATCAGGAGAAATCCTCTCCCAGATATAGGATAATACCTCCGCTTTAAAGATCTCCAAAACTTGAAGAAACACCCATCCGACAATCAAAGAATGGATAAAAAACAAAAACAAATCATAATGCAGTAATTAATTAAACATACAGCGCCGGGCTTCTTGAAGAGATGAAATATGAAACACATTCAAGTTGAAGAAATCACTATTTGAGACTTTTGATTTTATTATTTATACTCATTATTTTGTAATGATTTATGTTTACACTATTGTTTGGTTCTATTAACCAAACAGATATATTTCGCATAAATATCCAGCAATGTTCATATAACAGGCAATCCAAGCTAGGTTCCACTTATCTGAAATGACACTGTGGGTGGATCAGTGTATCGAGAGCATTGTGACGTCATCAATCATATCCCCCTGAGGAAGCCACCTGACCTTGTGGCTCAACGCGTAGGGGAGGGGCTTGATGACGTCATGTCGCTCTAGATCAGCGGTTCTCAACCTGGGGGTCGCGACCCCTTTGGGGGTCGAACGACCATTTCCCAGGGGTCGCCTAAGACCATCGGAAAACATATTTCCGATGGTCTTAGGAACCGAGACACCGCTCCTGTCTCCGGCGTTGTGTGGGCGGGATGATATGCTGCCCCTGTCACCGCCTCCTCGCCGCTGATTGGCCACCGGAACTGTAGCTCAGGAGAGGCACACAGGCGGGCAATCACCGGCGAGAAGGTGGAGCTTGGAGAGGAGGAGCCGAGCGGCAGCGCGCGGAGATCGAAGAAGATCGAGGGAGCTGCAGGAACGAGTGAAGAGAGAGGCCAGAGAAGGAAGACAGCTGACAGGTAAGTGCAAATTTTGCTGCTGCAGCCAGGTATGCAGGATGTAGATGGGAGAGGGAGAGAGCGAGCCCAGGCTGGAGCAGGAGTCAGCAAGGTAAGTATCATTGGTGTCAGTGGGAGGGATAGTGCCCCATCATTTGTGTCACTAATACCAACAATGGGGCACTATTCCTCCCCCTACTGACACCAACGATGGGGCACTATTCCTCCCCCCACTGACACCAACGATGGGGCTCTATTCCTCCCCCCACTGACACCAACGATGAGACACTATTCCTCCCCTCACTGACACCAACGATGGGGCACTATTCCTCCCCCCACTGACACCAACGATGGGGCACTATTCCTCCCCCCACTGACACCAACGATGGGGCACTATTCCTCCCCCCACTGACACCAACGATGAGACAGTATTCCTCCCCTCACTGACACCAACGATGGGGCACTATTCCTCCCCCCACTGACACCAACGATGGGGCACTATTCCTCCCCCCACTGACACCAACGATGGGGCACTATTCCTCCCCCCACTGACACCAACGATGGGGCACTATTCCTCCCCCCACTGACACCAACGATGGGGCACTATTCCTCCCCCCACTGACACCAACGATGGGGCACTATTCCTCCCCCCACTGACACCAACGATGGGGCACTATTCCTCCCCCCACTGACACCAACGATGGGGCACTATTCCTCCCCCCACTGACACCAACGATGGGGCACTATTCCTCCCCCCACTGACACCATTGATGGGGCACTATTCCTCCCCCCACTGACACCAACGATGGGGCACTATTCCTCCCCCCACTGACACCAACGATGGGGCACTATTCCTCCCCCCACTGACACCAACGATGGGGCACTATTCCTCCCCTCACTGACACCAACGATGGGGCACTATTCCTCCCCTCACTGACACCAACGATAGGGCACTATTCCTCCCCCCACTGACACCAACGATGGGGCACTATTCCTCCCCCCACTGACACCAACGATGGGGCACTATTCCTCCCCCTACTGACACCAACGATGGGGCACTATTCCTCACCCACTGACACCAACGATGGGGCACTATTCCTCCCCCCACTGACACCAACGATGGGGCACTATTCCTCCCCCCACTGACACCAACGATGGGGCACTATTCCTCCCACTAACGCCAGTGATGGGGCACTATTCCTCCCACTGATACCAATGATGGGGCACTATTCCTCCCACTGATACCAATGATGGGGCACTATTCCTCCCACTGACACCAATGATGGGGCACTATTCCTCCCACTGACACCAATGATGGGGCACTATTCCTCCCACTGATACCAATGATGGGGCACTATTCCTCCCACTGACACCAATGATGGGGCACTATTCCTCCCACTGACACCAATGATGGGGCACTATTCCTCCCACTCATACCAATGATGGGGCACTATTCCTCCCACTCATACCAATGATGGGGCACTATTCCTTCCACTGACACCAATGATGGGACACTATTCCTCCCACTGACACCAATGATGGGACACTATTCCTCCCACTGACGCCAATGATGGGACACTATTCCTCCCACTGACGCCAATGATGGGGCACTATTCCTCCCACTGACGCCAATGATGAGGCACTATTCCTCCCACTGACACCAATGATGGGACACTATTCCTCCCACTGACACCAATGATGAGGCACTATTCCTCCCACTGATACCAATGATGGGGCACTATTCCTCCCACTGACGCCAATGATGAGGCACTATTCCTCCCACTGATACCAATGATGGGGCACTATTCCTCCCACTGACGCCAATGATGGGGCACTATTCCTCCCACTGACACCAATGATGGGACACTATTCCTCCCACTGACACCAATGATGGGGCACTATTCCTCCCACTGATACCAATGATGGGGCACTATTCCTCCCACTGACGCCAATGATTGGGCACTATTCCTCCCACTGACGCCAATGATTGGGCACTATTCCTCCCACTGACACCAATGATGGAGCACTATTCCTCCCACTGACACCAATGATGGGGCACTATTCCTCCCACTGACACCAATGATGGGGCACTATTCCTCCCACTGACACCAATGATGGGACACTATTCCTCCCACTGACACCAATGATGGGGCACTATTCCTCCCAGTGATACCAACGATGGGACACTATTCATCCCACTGACATCAGTGATGGGGCACTACTCCTTCCACTGACACCAATGACATGGCACTACTCCTCCCACTGCAAAATTACAGTTATGAAGTAGCAACGAAAATAATTTTATGGTTGGGGGTCACCACAACATGAGGAACTGTATTAAGGGGTCGCGGCATTAGAAAGGTTGAGAACCACTGCTCTAGATACACTGATCCACCCACAGTGTCATTTCAGATGAGTGGAACCTAGCTTGGATTGCCTGTTATAACCGTACAATATTGAGGGACATATAGTGGCTGCTGGAGATGAGCTTCGGATTCAGGTTGACTATGAGTTCGCTCTGAAAGTAGGCTGTTTGACATTTTCTGAACAGGAAAATTAAATTTCTGGATTTTCCCAGTTCACCCAATTGGTCCAACCTCCAAGGGACATAGAATGCATCAATGTAAAAAAAAACCTTTTATCCATTGTAACCACTTTATTTCAAAATTGATAAATATACAGCGCTGCGCTTCTTAGCCCACTTATTAACAGAACCAAACAATAATGTCAACATAAATCAATACAAAATATATTTATCAGTAGAAATCCCCTCCCAGATATAGGATAATACCTCCGCTATAAAGATCTCCAAAACTTGAAGAAATTTCCATCCTACAATCAAAGAATGGATAAAAAACAAAAGCAACTCATAATGCAGTAATTAATTAAAACTTTGGCAGATTTATTAAAGATCCACGTACATCAAGGCTTAAGATAACCAGCATCGAATAGAAAAAGTTTCAAACCAAAAACATGGCCGCCGTCCCTCCAGAACGTGGTGACATCACACACCAAAGCTCCGCCCAACGCGTTTCGTCACCAAGTGGTATTTGATTGCCTGTGCGGGTTTTTTTTTTTACGGCTTTGCATTTGTCCGTGTCTTCTCTTTATGTCACACAGGACCACTCTTTCCAACATGTCTAGAAGTTAGCTCATTCTGGCTACAAAATGTACCTCCACAGAAAAAGCCCAGACGGTAAATGAATAATCTCGCAGCTGGGACTGGAGCAGAAGTGTGTGCGCGCTCCCGCCATCTGTACAGGGTTCACAGTGCGCGCCTCCGCTGCCTGCTCAGTAAACGCCAAAGGGTACTAGGTAAGGATAATGGGTTCCGTCCGCCACTTCACATCCACGCGCACCCCGTCCGTTAATCATCAACCGTTCAGAACAGTGGCTACCAGGCCTAGAGATGCCCTGAAATCACCAACCCCAAGAGGAAGGACAAAATTAATTTGCCTAGCTGTAATAAGGTGCCTAATTTATACAACATCACTAGACATCCAACATAAGGCCAGGGGCGTATGTACCAAACAAGGCATTTGCCTAGGGAGGCAATTTTTCAGGGGGGCAGTGGCATTTTTCAGGGGGGTAGCGGCATTTTTCTGGGGGGCAGCGCTGCCCCCTGAAAGAAGGGATAGAAGAAAGGACACACGCAGCATGGGGACCAGGTGGGATCTGAGAGGGGCTGTTTGAAGAGCTTGTTCCCTGGGATGTCCAGAGCTGTGAAGGTGAGTGTCTTCTCTCTTGCCAGGGTGGCGGTGGGGGGTTGCTAGTGTATGGGGGGCGGTGGTAGTGGAAGGCTCTCTCAGGTGGGGTGTTGTTGGTCAATGTCAGGCTTTTTTCGTGGGGGAGGGAGGTGTTTGTCAGTGTCAGGGTCTCTCCGTGGGGGGGAGCCATGTTTTGTGTTGCCTAGGGCAGCACGATACCTAAATACACCACTGCATAAGGCCATAACATAGGGGGAAATACACACTCACCAGTCCTGCTTATTATCTCCGTCCCACAGACCTGCATCATTACCTGCAGGAGACCGCCAGGTCACAGACTGCTGCTTCTCTCTCTTGCCCCTTATATATCCTAGCCATGCATATAAAATAGCTTACGCGTTTCAGCAATAAGCCTCAATAAGCCATGACTAAGGCTATGACTAAGGCTTATTGCTGAAACGCGTAAACCATTTTCTGTGCACATTTTACTCACTCGATAAAGTTTATTATTAGGGAAAACGAGTGCCGGTTATGCCAATCCTCATCAATCAACTGCAGCTACCTATAGGCTCTTGTCACATGACACAATGTTATGTCAATTCCCTAAAAGGGGGGAGGGGGCTGGGAACACAGTGGCTATGATTCCACTAGCTTAGATTTAAGACCAATCAGGAAAGAAAGATAAATGGCCAGTAAAGTCATTTCAGGAGACAAAGGCGGTGCTTTCTGTTCATGCAGCAATTACAAAAGAATGCAGTTGATTTTTTTTTATTAACATAAGCACCACAATCCGGGCAAACCCAACGAATGGACTTTGTTTCAGCCACCAATGAGGAGCTACCAAAAGAATTTGTACGAAGTATATTTGTAACAAAATTTACATACTGTATAGAACCTTTTGTAGCAAATCATTTTCTTCATGTTGGAGAATGACATTGGAACCAATGAATCCTTTATTATATGACATTGTAACCAATGTATCCTTTATTATATGACATTGGAACTAATGTATCCTTTATTATATGACATTGGAACTAATGTATCCTTTATTATATGACATTGGAACTAATGTATCCTTTATTATATGACATTAGAACCAATGTATCCATTATATTATCTCCTAGATTGTAAGCTTGAAAGAGCAGGGCCCTCGATCCCCTCATGTTTTGCATTGTATTTGTATTGTTCTGTCACATGTTCTGTCCCCCTTTGTAATGTACAGCGCTGAGTGAACTATTGGCGCTTTATAAATACTGTATAATAATAATAATATTATGACATTGGAACTAATGTATCCTTTATTATATGACATTAGAACCAATGTATCCATTATAATATGACATTGGAACCAATGTATCCTTTATTAGATGACATTGGAACCAATGTATCCTTTATTATATGACATTAGAACCAATGTATCCATTATAATATGACATTGGAACCAATGTATCCTTTATTATATGACATTGGAACCAATGTATCCTTTATTAGATGACATTGGAATCAATGTATCTTTTATTAGATGACATTGGAACCAATGTATCCTTTATTAGATGACATTGGAACCAATGTATCCTTTATTAGATGACATTGGAACCAATGTATCCTTTATTAGATGACATTGGAACTAATGTATCCTTTATTATATGACATTGGAACTAATGTATCCTTTATTAGATGACGTTAGAACCAATGTATCCTTTATTATATGACATTGGAACCAATGTATCATTTATTATATGACATTGGAACCAATGTATCCTTTATTGTATGACATTGGAACTAATGTATCCTTTATTAGATGACATTGGAATCAATGTATCTTTTATTAGATGACATTGGAACCAATGTATCCTTTATTAGATGACATTGGAACCAATGTATCCTTTATTATATGACATTGGAACCAATGTATCCTTTATTATATGACATTGGAACCAATGTATCCTTTATTGTATGACATTGGAACTAATGTATCCTTTATTGTATGACATTGGAACCAATGTATCCTTTATTGTATGACATTGGAACTAATGTATCCTTTATTAGATGACATTGGAATCAATGTATCTTTTATTAGATGACATTGGAACCAATGTATCCTTTATTAGATGACATTAGAACCAATGTATCCTTTATTAGATGACATTAGAACCAATGTATCCTTTATTAGATGACATTGGAACCAATGTATCCTTTATTATATGACATTGGAACCAATGTATCCTTTATTAGATGACATTGGAACAAATATATCCTTTATTGTATGACATTAGAACCAATGTATCCTTTATTATATGACATTGGAACCAATGTATCCTTTATTAGATGACGTTAGAACCAATGTATCCTTTATTAGATGACATTGGAACAAATATATCCTTTATTATATGACATTGGAATCAAATGTACCCTTATTGATATTACACTGGAACATCTGAAGGATTAAAAAGCAGAACTTCATACAAGGGAAGGAACTACACTCATTTCAACTTATTAAAAAATACTTCTATTTACTCCCCTCGTAAGGCTGGCCTCCCCTGAATTTTCTGTATTTCACAACTTTAAACGGAAGGAAAGCTGAATCTACCTCTTATATATAGAGTATACAGTTGAATTAAAGCCAAACTCATGCCTCAAAAAAAAAAATTCAAGAGTTTTACAGCCAAACCTCAGACATATATAAAATACACAAATTAATGCAGCTTTGTCATCATGAATACATAATTGAAGGCATTTTTAATGTGAATAGTTCTTGAATTTAACCTTGTAATAGCCTCCCTGCACAGCCGGAGAAATTCTGAAAGAACCCTCTGCACAATGCTATATATCCTTTCTAGCAAACTCTGCAATACAAAACAGGAATTTCTAGCTCTCCTACATTGCAATACATGTTTAAGCTGGCCAGCTGCATCATAATAATGCCCCTTTGGCCAGTCCCTACTCTGCTCTGCAAAATGCAAATGCTCCAGTAGATATAGTGCCAATATGGGGCAGATAAACACAAGGTGGGGGAGATCACAGGTACATCTTACTTCTGTTGTATTGCAGGTCAGTGACCAGACCTTTGTAGCTCTCCTACATCTTGTGTCTATCTGCCCCATATTTTCACTATATCTACTGGAGCATTTGCATTTTGTAGAGCAGAGTAGGGACTGGCCAGAGAGGGACTACTATGATGCAGTTGGCCAGCTTTAAAAATGCATTGCAATGTATGACTAAAAATCCTTGTTTTCACCTGTCTGGGAATATTCTTATGTTCTGCTTTGTTCATCAGGCTATGGTTGTCTCTGTCACTCTTCTAAAACCCTCATGTTTTTTCTTCATGATAACCACCTCTAATATGATCTATGCTCAGATGTCATATTTGTTACATTATGCCTTTTAATAAAAATATTGGAATATAAAAAATCCCTGTTTTTTAATTGCACAGTTTACTAGAAAGGGTATGTAGCGGTTTAGAGAGGGTTCTTCCAGAATCTTTACTGCTAACATGTGGCCACCCCCCTTTAGCATCTGATGGATTATATACATGTACTAGCTATTGGGATTTGAACACATGTATGTAGGCTGGTGGGCTATTAGGTGGGTGGTACTTTCTCCATGTTCCCTTTCTTGTTGGGTGCCAAGTGAGGGTCACATAAGAGGACTACTCCTGAGGTGGGCTCTTCTGGGCTACACCAGGCTTCTAGTATGGGGTCACTCTCCTGTACCTCTGCTTGTGCTGTTTTCATCAATGCCCAGGCAGGGCAGAGGTTGCTTTCAGGGATAACTCAAATACTGTAGCTGCTGACTTTTAATATTAGGGCACATATCTGTTCGGGGATCAAGCAGTATGCTCACACCGAGTAAGTTCTTCAATCTGCTGTCGGTTGCTGGCGCCGCCATCTTGATTAAGGGAAACTGACTGTGAAGCCTTGTGGCTTCATGGTCGGTTTCCTATTGCGCATGAACGAAGCACGATGCACTTAGTGAATGGGCTGCAGTCCTCTGGGACCTGTGAAGTGTCCCAGAGAGCTTCGGGGGGGGGGCGAACCTCCAGCTCCCATGCTCACCATGATGAACTGAGCTGGAAGTGGGAGCAGATATCTGTCAAAACCAGGTACCTGCTCTTCTCTCCCCCTCAAAAAGATGCCAGATGTGGCAGCAGAGGGTGGGAGGAGGCAGATAAGTGGAACTTCCACTTTTGGGTGGAACTCCGCTTTAAGGCAGATCTCCAACTCGGAGATGACCATACTCCATATACACTTGCACAGCAAACTGAATTCCAGTTAACTCTCTCTGTCCCCTTGTCAATGTACAACTTCACCAGGGGCGGACTGACCATTTGGAAACTCGGGCACTGCCCGAGGGCCCGGGGTCAGAAGGGGGCCCCATGAGATGCCCCTGGTACCTTTTTCATAGACTTTTTCTGAGTTTGGGCAAGGACACAGGGGCCCCATGATCGCCTATTGCCCGGGGGCCCCATGAGTTGTCAGTCCGCCCCTGACCTTCACTGTCACAGACTGCATTTAGGAGGGACACGCTGAGCCTATGCCCACTCCATCTGTTCAGTGTATCTCTGCTACCTCACTCCCAGTAACAGACATCTGCCATGCACCTAGTGCCGACTCCATGCATGCTCTACATGAACTCTTCTTCTTCTGTACCTGTGCACAGGCTGGGGACCTCTGCGCACTGATATGTTGCTATAGGTAGACGGACCACCAGTGGACGTAGTACTGACAATAATTTCACGACTGTTTCACAGGAACATGCTTCAGGACTTCATTACTCTTGGTAGCTACTCGCTGTCTCCATACCCCAATGTGTTTCTGACCCAGACTGGAGACTATGTGTGTGCCATTTTCTGTCATATACCCCTGTAATGACTTCTGACCAGGCATGTTGCAAAGACTTTACTGAAGAGTCTCAACGTAGCAGTCCCATAGAGTGCAACAAGTCACTTCCCTATCTCCCCTAACTATAGCGGTGGCTGCCCCAGCATACCTGCACAGAGTATGGAAAGTCCTTAGATGCAGCATCCAAGGTGCTGGTGTCCCAATGAGTCGGCGTCTTCTTCCCAAGCAGCTCTTGGAGACTCAAAGCTCAGCAACAGCTCTCCCAAGAAGCTCTCAGATCTAGACCCCTGTCCCTTTTTATATTAGCACAGGATTGGGGGGGTCGGACTACAAAAGCCCACAAATTAAGACCAGGAATGGCAGCAAAAGGCATTAACCCCATCCCTCCTGGCCGGGCGGTGATTTGCTAACTACCAGTAGCAGGGGCGTATATACCATGAGGCAAACAAAGTGCTTGCCTTGGGCGGCATTTTACAGGGGGGCAGCACTGCACCCAGGTAGAAGGGCCTGTGAGCGGCAGGACTGCCATGGGGGGGGGCAGCTAACACACAACTAGAGGGACCGGCTGCAGAGGAGGTAGGAATAGTAGATGGATCCCAGATGTGAGCTGGGAGAGGTCAAGGGCCGGGCCCACTGTCAAGCAGGCTATGGTCAGGATTTGCAGTGTGCGCCAGGCTGTGCAGGGTGGGTTAGGCTAGGGGGTGCCAGCAGAGGGCCTGTGGAGGGGGAGGAGAAGAGGATGAGGTCAATGTGGAGGAGCCCCCCTCACTCTACGTTGCAGCTGCTGGTGGAGATGAGACACAGGCTCAGCTACCGCTCCTGGCACCAGATCCTGACACCATCTGGAGGAGCCGCTAGTGGACAGGTAAGAACTTGGAGGACTGGTGCTTCCCCACTCCTGTCACGCTCCCCCACCTTTCTCTCTGCTCCCCATCTGTCCCACTGCCCAGGGGCGGACTGACCATTTGGAAATTCGGACACTGCCCGAGGGCACGGGGTCAGTAGGGGCCCCATGAGATGCCCCTGGTACCTTTTTTTATAGGCTTTTTTGAGTTTGGGCAAGGACACAGGGGCCCCATGATCCCCTATTACCCAGGGGCCCCATGAGTTGTCAGTCTGCCCCTGCCACTGCCCCCCTACTGCGCCAATGCCCCCCACCTGTCTCATTGTCCCCCTCCTGTTCTGTTGCTGCCCTCTTTTCACACTGCCCTCCACTTGTCCCGCTGCCCCCATCACGCTGCCCCCCTCCTGTCTGTCCTGCTGTTGCCCCATCGCACAGCCCCCCACCTGTCCCACTGTCCCCCTCCTGTCTGTCCTGCTGTTGCCCCCATCACACTGCCCCCCACCTGTCCCACTGCCCCCATCAAGCTGCCCCCCTCCTGTCTGTCCAGCTGTTGCCCCCTCCTTTCCTGCATATATTGTACACAATTTTTCATTTCTGGGTAGGGGGCGCGCACGCGCCATCCTACCCGCGCTGTCATTGGCTCCTGTAGGTGTCACTCACCGGCACAGGGCTCGGCGATCAGCAAAGCAGATGACAGGAGAGGGATCTGTGAGTGTAAACAATACAGATCTCTCTCCTGCCAAGGACATGCTGGTTTATATCTCCCTGCAAAGCCCCTCCCCAAGTAAAACAGCACACAGTTAACCCTTTGATCACCCCAGATGTTAACCCCTTCCTGCCCAGTGCCATTAGTACAGTGTTAGTGCTTTTATAAGCACTGATCACTGTATTAGCCCGGGTTCACACTGATGTGGTGTGGAATTCACAGCATTTTCTGATGTGGTGTGGAATTCACGCATCACAATCGCACCCCGTTCATGCGAACCGCTGCGGATGTGTATGTTAACAACACTCCGAAATTGTTCTGCAACACGCGGTGCGATGTGCAGAATCGGATCGCATGGGTGTGAATATCCAAGTGATCCGATTCTAGTGCGGACTTAAAAAAGGAAAAAAGGGTCCTGCACCTTTTTGGTGCGGGTGCGGTGCGATCTGAGCCACACATAATGTACGGCACACAATTCACATGTGATTTGCACAAGAATGCGGTGCGGCTCCTGTGCGAATCACATGCGATGTACCGCACCGCATGAGTGTGAACCCAGCCTTAGTGTCACTGGAGATGTCAATGGCAGTTGGTCACTTCCCACCCGGCATCATTTAGTGTCAGTATGCCCACCGTACTATCAGAGTGCCGCTATAAGTCGCTAATCGCCGCCATTACTAGTATGAAAAAAAGAATAAATAAAAATCCCAGTATCTATCCCGCCATTTGTAGACGCTATAACTTTCACGCAACCCAATTAATATGCACGTGTTGGAATTTTTTTTTTTTACCAGACATGCAGCAGGATACATTTTGGCCTTTCAATTTTTTTTATTGGATATGTTTTATAGCAAAAAGTAAAAAAATATTGTTTTTAAAAAGAAAAATTCAGTCTTTTTTCATTTATAGCGCAAAAAAAAAAAAAAAACAACCCCAAAAAACAGTGATGATCAAATACCACCAAAAGAAAGCTCTAATGTGTGAAAGAACTGTGTACGGTGTTGCATGACCGCGCAATTGTCACAGCGCTGTATAGCAAAAAATGGCCTGGCCAGGAAGGGGGGGGGGGGGGGGGTAAATCTTTTAGAGGGTAAGTGCTAAATGTGATTTCATTTATTTATTTTTTGCAAAAAGTGGACTATTCCTTTAAATGTAAGTTTTCATGTTCTTTGGCATTGTTTTTTTTTTCTTGCTCTTCCCTGGGGGTGATAGTCTGGGTGGGCTGTGACCCAGCCTGGGGGTGCCCGGGGGTGGGGGGGGGGGTGTGATAGTGACTCTGAGCGGTGGCAGTGAAGGAGTTAAAGGGCTTCCCCTGCCTCCTGCAGCTCTGCAACCACAAATGGCTTCAAATAACCTGAGCAGCTCTAGCACTACCTCTTCCTGAATCCCCCCCATCACATTCAGCACAGGAAGTTCTGCAGAAGAAGTCAGTCCTTTGCAGCTCTCAGCAGCCAGCCACCTCCCAGGCTAGTGCGACTATGGTGGGGGGCCCTCGCCTGCTGCAGGTCAGGAGCCCCAAATTAGCCCAGTGAGGGCTGGGGCCGCCGCGGGGATGGAGGGCGCTCGCCAGGATTCTGGGTAAGCGCCAACTTTTTTGTAACGTCTAAAAACTTATAACGACTGCAGCGCAAAGTTTTTAACTCTTTCCTGACTCCGCCCCAGCCTGTCAATATGTGTCGTCAGGTTTGGGTAGGGTAGGGGGCGACTTAAAACACATGATTCTCAGAACAGCTGGATCTGCGGTTAACTCTTCAATGCGTCTAGAGATGTTTGAAGTGGATGAGATTAAAGCCATTTGTTTTTTTTGTTTTCTTGTCACCGTGGGAATGGAACGTCGCAGCGAGGCGTTCGTGGATGTTTAGATTTGTGTGATTTTCATGGCCGTTTTGGAGCTTCGAGCCCGGGTTCACACTTCGGCATTGCGGCATATCGCACCGCATCCCTGTGTGAATCACATGACCATTCTGGCCGGTGAAATTTGAGCCGTACGTTTGGCTCAAATCGCAACACAGCCGCAACAAAAAGGTGCAGGACCTGGTTTGTCCGCACTAGAATCGGATCGCATGGGTATTCACTATGCGATCCTATTCTGCACATCGCACCGCGTTTTGCGAACTGATTTGAATGGGGTGCGATTCTGATGAAATCGTCAGTGGAGGAAACACTAGTTTGTGTGTATGTATATATGTGTGCGTGTATGTGTGTATATATATATATATGTGTGTATGTATGTATGTATGTATGTGTATATATATATATATATATATATATATATATATATATATATATATATATATACATACATACATACTTATATTTCCTGATGACCGTGCTATTCAACTTTCCAGCAATCTGTGAATGTCAGGATCTTGTGTGCGATTTGCTGCGGCGGGATTTCTAAAGTAGTCCTTACATCTCTTTTTCTGCAGTTTATTGCGATATCACATACGTAGAATATAATGGAAATCGCAAGAATTCGTTGAACATCTTCAACAAGTTGCAATAAAGTCTTCAGAAATCGCACGATTTTTTTTTTTTTTTTGTCACCCTGGGAATGGAACGTCGCAGCGAGGCGTTCGTGGACGATTAGATGTGTTTGATTTTGATGGCCATTTTGGAGCTTTGTGCCCGGGTTCACGCTTCGGCATCACGGCATATCGCATGTGATTTGCACAAGAACCGCACCGCATCCCTGTGCGAATCACATGACAATTCTGGCTGGTGAAATTTGAGCCGTACATTTGGCTCAAATCCGCACCAAAAAGGTGCAGGACCTGTTTTTTTTTTTTTTGGTTTTTTTTTTGGTTTTTTTGTCCGCTTTAGAATCGGATTCACACCTATGCGATCCTATTCTGCACATCGCACCGCGTTTTGCGAACCGATTTGATTGGGGTGCGATTCTGATGAAATGGTCAATGGAGGAAACACTAGTGTGCGTGTATGTATGTATGTATATTATTATATACTGTGTGTGTGTGTGTATATATATATATATATAATGTGTATATATGTGTGTGTGTATATATATGTATGTATATATGTATGTGTGTGTGTATATACAGTTGCAAGAAAAAGTATGTGAACCCCTTGGGATTACGTGGAGTTTTGCATGAATTGGGCATAAAATGTGCTCTGAACGTCATCTAAGTCACAACAATAGAAGAACACAGTCTGCTGAACATAATACTACACAAACATTAGATGTTGCCATGGTTTAATTGCACATAACATGTAAACATTCACAGTGCAGGGAGGAAAAAGTATGTGAGGCCCTAGCTTAATGACTTCTCCCAGAGCTAATTGGAGCCAGGAGTGAGCCAACCTTGACTCCAATCAGTGTGATGATATTGGATGTGTTGCTGACAGCTGTCCTGCCCTTAAAAAACACACACCTGTTTTGGGTTTACTGGTTTCAAGAAGCACTGTCTGATGTGAACCATGCCTCGCAGAAAAGAGCTCTCAGAAGACCTACGATCAAGAATTGTTGACTTGCATGAAGCTGGAAAGGGTTACAAAAGTATCTCCAAAAGCCTTGATGTTCATGTGTCCACGGTAAGACACTGTCTACAAATGGAGAAAGTTTAGCACTGTTGCTACTCTCCCTAGGCGTGGTCGTCCTGTAAAAATGACTGCAAGAGCACAGCGCAGAATGCTGCATGAGGTAAAGAAGAATCCCAGAGTGTCAGCTAAAGACCTACAGAAATCTCTGGCACATGCTAACATTTTTGTTGACACATCTACAATAAGGAAAACATGAAACAAGAATGGAGTACATGGGAGGACACCACGGAGGAAGCCATTGCTGTCCAAAAAGAATATTGCAGCACGTTTGAAGTTTGCCAAAGAGCACCTGGATGTTCCACAGCACTACTGGCAGAATATACTGTGGACAGATGAAACCAAGATTGAGTTGTTTGGGAAGAACACACAACACTATGTGTGGAGAAAAAAAGGCCCAGCACACCAACATCAAAACCTCATCCCCACTGTGAAACATGGCGGAGGGAGCATCATGGTTTGGGGCTGCTTTGCTGCCTCAGGGCCTGGACGGATTGTTGTCATTGATGGGAAAATGAATTCCAGATTTTATCAAGACATTTTGCAGGAAAACGTACGACCATCTTTCCACCAACTGAAGCTCCGCAGAGGATGGGTGATGCAACAGGACAATGACCCAAAGCATACAAGTAATTCAACAAAACAATGGCTGCAACAGCACAGAATACGCCTTCTGGAGTGGCCCAGTCAGAGTCCTGACCTCAACCCGATTGAAATGCTGTGACATGACCTTAAGAGAGCGATTCACACCAGACATCCCAAGAATATTGCTACACTGAAACAGTTTTGTGAAGAGGAGTGGTCCAAAATGACTCCAGATCGTTGTGCAGGCCTGATCTGCAACTACAGGAAACATTTGGTTGAGGTTATTGCTGCCGAAGGAGGGTCAACCAGTTATTAAGTCCAAAGGTTCACATACTTTTTCCTCCCTGCACTGTGAATGTTTACATGTTATGTGCAATTAAACCATGGCAACATCTAATGTTTGTGTAGTATTATGTTCAGCAGACTGTGTTCTTCTATTGTTGTGACTTAGATGACGTTCAGAGCACATTTTATGCCCAATTCATGCAAACCTCCACGTAATCCCAAGGGGTTCACATACTTTTTCTTGCAACTGTATAATGTGTGTGTATATGTATAATATGTATATATATATATGTGTGTGTGTATGTGTGTGTGTGTATATATATGTATGTATATATAATGTGTGTGTATATATACATACACATATTTTATATATACTCACTAATATATACAGTATATATATATTTACACACATTATTGTATATATTTCCTGATGACCGTGCTATTCAACTTTCCAGCAATAGAATATATAGAACGTAGAATATAATGGAAATCGCAAGAATTCGTTAAACATCTTCAACAAGTTGCAATAAAGTTTTCAGAAATTGCACGATTTTAAATCGCAGCGGTGTGACCGGCGACTAACATACACAGCCAGCGCTAAAGTTCAGATATTGCTGCAAATATTAAACAATGTTGCAATTGTTCCGCAGAATATCCATTGAATGATTTGTAGCGAGTGCATATTGTATGCAAAGTTCGATGTTCATAAAATCTTCATTTAATTCCTTAAAAATAAAAAAAGTTAAAATCTCCGCAGAGCGACTGATCTGCGCGAAGATTGCGCAGCGAATAATTCCACCGATCTCCAGTGGATGATTGAACTATCAAATGAAAGATTTGTGTGTTGCTGTGTTTATAACAAGCTTTTGATATACCCCAAACGTCAAAGTGTTCGTGTTTGGCGTTAGAGTCTTTTACATATTTCACAGTCCCTACCACCCCTCTGAAAAGTGATTTGCAGTAGACTGCTATTCAGCGGTGGTCTGCAGGCATTTAGAAGGCAATACTGCCACCTCCTGAATTCTTGTGGTGTGTTTGGTTTTTTTTTTTTGTTTGTTTTTTTACTACCTGTTAACTGTCCCTCTGCCACCCATGTGAAGCTGAAAAAAGGGCTTTTTCTTTTGTTTTTCTTCCTACAAAACTGTTTTGTGAGTGAAAGATTGTTTAGAAAATACATGAAAACACGCGATCATCCCAGGAGCTCTACTAATTCATTCCTCCTTGGGACTGCGGTTGTCAGATCTCCCTGCCAAAATGCTACGTCTACCCAAACCTGGCTCTAGGGGTCTGCTGGGGTGGGCAGTGCTCCCCCAGATTTTTGTTGATTCCCCCCCCCCCCATCAGGCGCCTGATGCAAAGGGGGCCCTCTGGTTCGGGCGCCTGACGCGAAAGGGGGCCCTCTGGTTCGGGCGCCTGACGCGAAAGGGGGCCCTCTGGTTCGGGCGCCTGACGCGAAAGGGGGCCCTCTGGTTCGGGCGCCTGACGCGAAAGGGGGCCCTCTGGTTCGGGCGCCTGACGCGAAAGGGGGCCCTCTGGTTCGGGCGCCTGACGCGAAAGGGGGCCCTCTGGTTCGGGCGCCTGACGCGAAAGGGGGCCCTCTGGTTCGGGCGCCTGACGCGAAAGGGGGCCCTCTGGTTCGGGCGCCTGACGCAAAAGGTGGCCCTCTGGCTCGGGCGCCTGACGCAAAAGGTGGCCCTCTGGCTCGGGCGCCTGACGCAAAAGGTGGCCCTCTGGCTCGGGCGCCTGACGCAAAAGGTGGCCCTCTGGCTCGGGCGCCTGACGCAAAAGGTGGCCCTCTGGCTCGGGCGCCTGACGCAAAAGGTGGCCCTCTGGCTCGGGCGCCTGACGCAAAAGGTGGCCCTCTGGCTCGGGCGCCTGACGCAAAAGGTGGCCCTCTGGCTCGGGCGCCTGACGCAAAAGGTGGCCCTCTGGCTCGGGCGCCTGACGCAAAAGGGGGCCCTCTGGCTCGGGCGCCTGACGCAAAAGGTGGCCCTCTGGCTCGGGCGCCTGACGCAAAAGGTGGCCCTCTGGCTCGGGCGCCTGACGCAAAAGGTGGCCCTCTGGCTCGGGCGCCTGACGCAAAAGGGGGCCTTCTGGCTCGGGCGCCTGACGCAAAGGGGTTCCTCTGATGTGGTAACTGATCATCTAAGGGGGCACTCTGATGGGAACATTTGATGTAACAAAACACTCTGACGAGGACCCTGGTGTAAATGGGGAACTCTGATGGGGACCTTGGTGCAATGGGGGACTGATGTAAACCCTAATTTAGGAGGGGAGTCTTATGGGGACCAGGGGCGGACTGACCATTCGGGCTCTTGGGCACTGTTCGAGGGCCCAGGGTCAGTAGGGGGCCCCATGAGATGCCCCTAGTATTTTTCATAGGCTTTTTTGGGTATGGTTTGAGTGTGGGTGAGAACACAGGGGCCCCATGATCCCCTACTGCCCGGGGGGCCCCATGAGTTGTCAGTCCGCCCCTGTTGGGGACACCTGATATAAGGGGGCGCAGGGTCTGTTTAATCATCCTAATATATACTAGTGGTTCCCAGGTGGTAACAGTCAGTGACTCGCAATGTTGACATTCTGCCCCCCTGACTTCTCTTTACTGCACCCCCAAATCATAAAGGCTAGATCCCGCTTTGCTTCTACCCTGTGCAGTCTCCATTCTTCTGCTGCGTCAGGAGGTAGGTGGGTAAAGACCATTTGAACAGACATATCAACCTTTACTCAGAATTGGAGTATCTGTTTTAAGTGGGCTGACTCTTTCAAAGGTTCTGTACTAACCTTGGTACACAAACGTATGAGCCAATCGGATACCTGCTTGTTTGACTTGGCTTTAACAGGTAGAACCAACGTCTGTATGCTGGTGGTTAATGCATGTTTGGTAACGGAGACCCAGTCTTGGTGTGAAGAGGTGCATACATGAATAGGAAGGGGTTACGGGTAAAACAATGTGGTCCAGTAACTGCAGATGGCGAATCCATTTATTCAATAGTAAGAGAACAGCGGGGTGGGGAAACCATGTATACCGAGAATTGTCCAGGATGTAGGCAATCGGTTGAGATGGACACTTGTTAGACTTTATTGTGCATGTTGAACCCCCTCTGGGGTCCAAGGAGGTTTGCAGGTGGAACTCCTGGTGTTCTTGGATGGGTACCTCATATACATTCCTAACAAAGGGCAGTTACTGAAGGAAATAATTCAACTGCCATTGTGCCCTGCTCCTCTATATCTGGACATTACCTGGCAGAATGGACGGAGAGGAGCCATTGGCTTCCAGCATACTGTGTGGGGCTGTGGCGTGTGACTCCATTTTCACCATACTGGTGGAAAGGCCATATGATGGGTAGTAGTTTCCATAGAGGAGCCTTCAGTATCTTCTGTAACTCAAAATGACAAAGTACTACAAATTCCATCACCCCTCTAGCTGCTGTCCTGCAAAATACTATAACTTCTACCAGGGGCGGACTGGCAACTCATGGGGCCCCCGGGCAATAGGAGATCATGGGGCCCCTGTGTCATTGTCCAAACTCAAAAAAGCCTATGAAAAAGGTACCAGGGGCATCTCATGGGGCCCCCTACTGACCCCAGACCCTCGGGCAGTGCCCGAGTTTCCAAATGGTCAGTCCGCCCCTGACTTCTACTGCTTCTTTAGCTGCCAGCCCTCAAGGTACTACAATTTCCTCCACCCCAGCTACTGCATGTCCTCAAGGAACTACAACTTCCAACAGCCAACCAGCTGACAGCCCTCAAGGTACTACAATTTCCTCCACCCCAACTACTGCATGTCCTCAAGGAACTACAACTTCTAACAGCCAACCAGCTGACAGTCCTCAAGGTACAACTTCCACTGCCCCTCTAGCTGCTGGTCCTAGCTGGCAGCCGGAAGGTACTACAACTCCCAACTCCCCCCCCCCCCCCCCCCCCCAGCTGCTGTCCTATAAGGTTCTACAGCTCCCATGACAGGCCCAGGGTACGACTATTCTCACCACCAGTCCAGCTGTGACCAGCAAAGTACAACACCCCTCACCACCCCTCCAGCTGGTGTCCCACAGGGTACCACAACTCCCACTCTTCCTCCAACTGTGGCCTGCAGAGTATTGCAACTCCCACTACTTGTCTGGTTGTTATCAAACAGGGCACTAAAATTCTTATTGCCCTGCCAGCTGTGCACAGCAAGGTCCTAAAACTCCCACTACACCCTCTGGTTGCTTTCACAGATGGTACCACAACGTCCAATGTCCCTCCATCTGTGGTACTTGAGGTACATCTCCCACTACACATTCTTCTGTGGGTTTCCTGGTAGTACAACTTCCACCACTCCTCAAGCCACAGATAACGAGGTACGACCCCCACCATCCCTCTAGGTGCTGTCCCACAGGCTAGTACAACTTCCAAAGCTCCAGCTGTACCTGTCCCACAGGGTACAACTCCTACTGCCCCTCCAGCTGTGACCCACAAGATATTGCATCTCCCACTTCTTGTCTAGTTGCTGTTCCTCGGGGTTCTTTCTTCATTACTGCCCCTCTAGCTGTGGCTAGCAAAGTACTGCAATTTCCACTATTCTTCTAGCTGCCCTCCCTCAAGGCACTACAACTTGTACCACCCCTCCATCTGTGGTTCTCATGGTACTACAACTCCTACTGCCCCTCCATCCGTGGTTCTCAATGTGTTACAACTCTTACCACCCCTTCAGCTACAGCCAACAAGGTACTACAACTCCCACCACCCCTCTATCTGTGATCCTCAAAGTACTACAACACCTACCACCCCTCCACCTGTTTTCCTCAATGTAGTACAACTCTCACCACGCCTCAGCTACAGCCAACAAGGTATTACAACTTCCACTGCCCCTCCATCTGTGGTCAGGAAAAGGTGCTACAACTCCCACCACGCTTCAGCTGCAGCCAACAAGGTACTACAAATCCTACCACCCCACCATCTGCGATCCTCAAGGTACTACAACTTCTACCACCCCTCCATCTGTGGTCCACAAAGTACTACAACTCTCACCACCCCTCAGCTACAGCCAACAAGGTATTACAACTTCCACTGCCCCTCCATCTGTGGTCCTCAAGGTGCTACAACTCTCACCACCCCTCAGCTGCAGCCGACAAGGTACTACAACTCCACATCCCCTCTGTCTGTTGTCCCCAAGGTACTACAAACTCCAACACCCCTCAGCAGCAGCCAACAAGGTGCTACAATGTCCAATGCCCCTCCATCTGTAAGGTACTTCAACTCCCACCACCCCTCAGCTGTAGTCAACAAGGTATTATAGCTCCCACCACCCTAACATCTGCGATCCTCAAGATGCTACAACTCCCACCACTGCTCAGCTGCAGCCAACAAGGTACTACAACTCCAGCTGCCCTTCATCTGTGATCCTCAAGGTGCCACAAGCTGTAGAGAACAAGATACTATAATTCCCACCAGCCAGTATTAAGACTTGAGGTCTGCGACATCTGAGGCTGCACAGTAACCAGCACTAGACATATCGGAATTTGCATCTTCGAGTGGAACACAAGAAGCAAAGCAATCTGGAAACCCACAAAATGACACCATACCATTGGTAGGCTGAGGTCGGCGTTCTCTGAGACCTCCATAATAATTGCCAGGCAGACTGGACTCCTAACACAGAACTCTCTTTTTAGCAAATGCTGTATATTATAAAAGAGAGCGCAATGAGATGTAGATGTCTTCTTTAGAATGGCCACAAGCAGGGGCAGACTGACCATTTGGAAACTCGGGCAATGCCCGGGGTCAGTAGGCGGCCCCATGAGATGCCCCTGGTACCTTTTTCATAGGATTTTTTGAGTTTGGGCAAGGACACGGGCCCAATGATCCCCTATTGCCCGGGGGGCCCCATGAGTTGTCAGTCCACCTCTGGCCACAAGCAATGTGGGCAATATGACCTTCCTGTGAAAATATTCGCCAGCAAGGCCCCGAATGTGTTCTGCAGCGCAGGAGTTCACGCAGTAAAAACTGTCCGAAGAGCCAAAGAGGCGAGAGTAATGTACAAAACACACACGGCCATTCTTCCACAGAAGTCTGCAGACATGGCGGCACCAAGATCCATTCCCCTGTGACTACAGCACAGGGCCTGTTCACTAGTAGATTGCTAGCTCTGCTGCCAAGTCAGATCAAAAGCTAATGTCCAATGTGAGTTTATATACGCGTTGATTGTAAGCTGGAGACCAGCAGTCTGGCTCTTGTTTGAAGTTGGTGTACATTCAGGTTTGCCCTTTTAAATAGAAGATGTCGGACTCGGATGTTGACGGACATCTGACTCCGAATTCTGAGATCCACTCCACTGCAGTATCTGTTCAAACTTCAAACAACGGTGTCACCCTTCTCCCATAGGGGAGTCCAGCTGTGACAGTGACACCTTCACTATGGCCTTGTGGGAGGGGCAGAGGCACAAACTGCTTTTTTTTTATTTTTTGAACTGTTTTTCCAGCAAAACTACTTTTGTATCTTCTTCTTTTTTTTCTTTTTTTTTTATTGTGATGACGTGCGTGTTGTGTGTTGGGTGTAATCCAGCATGTCTGCATTTTTCCTTAGCGCACACCAAGGCACTTGTATGGTGTGAATAGGGCACACCGAGAATGATTGATTGGTTTCTGAGTGTCCTTGCGCATTGATCAATGCAGCTCAACACGTTTGATGTGGACAAGTATGATGGCATGATTCGCGCTTATTATATCTGAGTGTTGCGATTTTGGGAACGTGTACACAAAATCCGCTGTGTGTGTTTTCTCTCCTTTTTTATTTCTTTAGTATTTCCTTCCTTCCTTCCTCTCCTTCCTCCCTCCCTCCCTTCCTCTCTTTCCTCCCTCCCTCCCTCTCCTTCCTCCCTCCCTCCCTCCCTTCCTCTCCTCCCTCCCTCCCTCCCTTCCTCTCCTTCCTCCCTCCCTCCCTCCCTTCCTCCCTCCCTCCCTTCCTCTCCTTCCTCCCTCCCTCCCTCCCTTCCTCTCCTCCCTCCCTCCCTCCCTTCCTCTCCTTCCTCCCTCCCTCCCTTCCTCTCCTTCCTCCCTCCCTCCCTTCCTCTCCTTCCTCCCTCCCTCCCTTCCTCTCCTTCCTTCCTCCCTCCCTTCCTCTCCTTTCTTCCTTCCTTCCTCTCCTTTCTTTCTTCCTTCCTTCCTTCCTCTCCTTTCTTTCTTCCTTCCTTCCTTCCTCTCCTTTCTTTCTTCCTTCCTTCCTTCCTCTCCTTTCTTTCTTTCTTCCTTCCTTCCTCTCCTTTCTTTCTTCCTTCCTTCCTTCCTGTCCTTTCTTTCTTCCTTCCTTCCTTCCTCTCCTTTCTTTCTTTCTCCCTTCCTTCCTTTCTTTCTTTCTTTCTTCCTTCCTTTCTTTCTTCCTTTCTTCCTTCCTCTCCTTTCTTCCTTCCTCTCCTTTCTTTCTTCCTCTCCTTTCTTTCTTCCTCTCCTTTCTTCCTTCCTCTCCTTTCTTCCTTCCTCTCCTTTCTTCCTTCCTCTCCTTTCTTCCTTCCTCTCCTTTCTTCCTTCCTCGCCTTTCTTCCTTCCTCTCCTTCCTCGCCTTTCTTCCTTCCTCTCCTTCCTCGCCTTTCTTCCTTCCTTCCTCGCCTTTCTTCCTTCCTTCCTTCCTCGCCTTTCTTCCTTACTTCCTCGCCTTTCTTCCTTACTTCCTCGCCTTTCTTCCTTACTTCCTCGCCTTTCTTCCTTCCTTCCTTCCTTCTTCTCCTTTCTTCCTTCCTTCCTTCTTCTCCTTTTCTTCCTTCCTTCCTCTCCTTCCTCGCCTTCCTCGCCTTTCTTCCTTCCTCGCCTTTCTTCCTTCCTCGCCTTCCTTTCTTCCTCGCCTTCCTTCCTTTCTTCCTCGCCTTCCTTCCTTTCTTCCTCGCCTTCCTTCCTTTCTTCCTCGCCTTTCTTCCTTCCTCGCCTTTCTTCCTTCCTCGCCTTTCTTCCTTCCTCGCCTTTCTTCCTTCCTCGCCTTTCTTCCTTCCTTCCTCGCCTTTCTTCCTTCCTTCCTCGCCTTTCTTCCTTCCTCGCCTTCCTCTCTCTTTCTTTCTTCCTTCCTTCTTTCTTCCTTCCTTCCTTCTTCGCCTTTCTTCCTTCCTCGCCTTTCTTCCTTTCCTTCCTCGCCTTTCTTCCTCTCCTTCCTCGCCTTTTTTCCTCTCCTTCCTCGCCTTTTTTCCTCTCCTTCCTCGCCTTTTTTCCTCTCCTTCCTCGCCTTTCTTCCTCTCCTTCCTCGCCTTTCTTCCTCTCCTTCCTCGCCTTTCTTCCTCTCCTTCCTCGCCTTTCTTCCTCTCCTTCCTCGCCTTTCTTCCTCGCCTTTCTTCCTCTCCTTCCTCGCCTTTCTTCCTTCCTTCCTCGCCTTTCTTCCTTCCTTCCTCGCCTTTCTTCCTTCCTTCCTTCCTCGCCTTTCTTCCTTCCTTCCTTCCTCGCCTTTCTTCCTTCCTTCCTTCCTCTCCTTTCTTCCTTCCTTCCTCTCCTTTCTTCCTTCCTTCCTCTCCTTTCTTCCTTCCTTCCTCGCCTTTCTTCCTCTCCTTCCTCGCCTTTCTTCCTCTCCTTCCTCGCCTTTCTTCCTCTCCTTCCTCGCCTTTCTTCCTCTCCTTCCTCGCCTTTCTTCCTCTCCTTCCTCCCCTTTCTTCCTCTCCTTCCTCCCCTTTCTTCCTCTTCCTCCCCTTTCTTCCTTTCTTTCTTCCTCTCCTTCCTCCCCTTTCTTCCTTTCTTTCTTCCTCTCCTTCCTCTCCTTTCTTCCTTTCTTTCTTCCTTCCTTCCTCTCCTTTCTTCCTTCCTTCCTCGCCTTTCTTCCTTCCTTCCTCGCCTTTCTTCCTTCCTTCCTCGCCTTTCTTCCTTCCTTCCTCGCCTTTCTTCCTTCCTTCCTCGCCTTTCTTCCTTCCTTCCTTTCTTCCTCACCTTTCTTTCTTTCTTCCTTCCTCTCCTTCCTTCCTCGCCTTTCTTCCTTCCTCTCCTTTCTTTCTTTCTTTCTTTCTTTCTTTCTTTCTTCCTTCCTTCCTCTCCTTTCTTTCTTTCTTTCTTTCTTTCTTTCTTCCTTCCTCTCCTTTCTTTCTTTCTTTCTTCCTTCCTCTCCTTTCTTTCTTTCTTTCTTTCTTCCTTCCTCTCCTTTCTTTCTTTCTTTCTTTCTTTCTTTCTTTCTTTCTTCCTTCCTCTCCTTTCTTTCTTTCTTTCTTTCTTTCTTTCTTTCTTTCTTCCTTCCTCTCCTTTCTTTCTTTCTTTCTTTCTTCCTTCCTTCCTCTCCTTTCTTTCTTTCTTTCTTTCTTTCTTCCTCTCCTTTCTTTCTTTCTTTCTTTCTTTCTTTCTTCCTCTCCTTTCTTTCTTTCTTTCTTTCTTTCTTTCTTCCTTCCTCTCCTTTTCTTTCTTTCTTTCTTTCTTTCTTTCTTCCTTCCTCGCCTTTCTTTCTTTCTTTCTTTCTTCCTTCCTCGCCTTTCTTTCTTTCTTTCTTTCTTTCTTTCTTCCTTCCTCGCCTTTCTTCCTCTCCTTCCTCGCCTTTCTTCCTCTCCTTCCTTCCTCTCCTTCCTTCCTCTCCTTCCTCCCCTTTCTTCCTTTCCTACTTCCTTTCTTTCTTCCTTTCCTACTTCCTTTCTTTCTTCCTTTCTTTCTCTCTTCCTCTCCTTTCTTTCTTCCTCTCTTCCTCTCCTTTCTTTCTTCCTCTCTTCCTCTCCTCCTTTCTTTCTTCCTCTCTTCCTCTCCTTTCTTTCTTCCTCTCTTCCTCTCCTTTCTTTCTTCCTCTCCTTTCTTTCTTTTTTCTTTTCCCTTTTTTTTACTTTTTAATAAGGAATTCTTCATTATTACAGTGGACCTGTCAGTAAGTCTACTTGAATAAATTGCCAACACGTCCCAATAGACAGAAAAGAGCCCGTCTTCAGAACTGCTCCAACTTTATCACAAAAGGCCATCCTTGAGCTCCAGTCAATGACTTGGCCTAGACTGAGAAGTTGTCATCAGTCTGCTGCAGGCAGGAGGAAGCATTTCCTCAGTCTTCTCCCGCCCAGTGCTCAGACTGCAACTTTGTACCAAGTCACAAAGTGAGAGGCTGCAGCAGGGGCTGATCTGTGTCAGACATTTGCACAGATGCCAGGATTTATGTGACTGTCATCTCTGAGCCGACATCTCAGTCAAGGAAGTAGTAACCCTTGATAAAGATGGTTTCCTTTTCGTTTTCTTTTCGTTTCTTTTTTTCTCCTTTTTCTTTTTTTCTCCTTTTCTTTTTTTCTCCTTTTCTTTTTTTCTCCTTTCTTTCTTTTTTCTCCTCTTTTCTCCTTATGATGACAGGTCCACTTTAAATGCAGAGCCAATTGGGATTCACTTGGTGCTGCCTGGGAAGATGAATTCTGATTGGTCGGCTGTAGTTCTGATCCTGCAATCTCTTGATTGAGGTTGTCGGTTTTCCACGTGTGCCTTATTGTATGTTTTGCGGTTTCTTTTTGCGCGGTGTACTTTTGTATGTTCAGATTTGTGTGTATTTTTGCCTCCCTTTTGCTGAGTGTTTGAACTTTCTGAGACTGAATCCTCCTTTCTTCTGCACAGGAAATCTTTTTTCTCCGGATCTCGGTGACATGAGATGAAGTTTTTCTTTTCATCTCCGGGGAAAAGTTTGAATAATATACAGAAGAACAAGGAGGCAGTGTTATGGGGGGGGGGGGGTGTTAACCCCATCCTGCCCGGCGTGATTCCCCAACCCCCTAGGAGTGATCCCCGGAGTGATGGAGGATCGGCCTGCATGGGTCCAGTTTATTCTTGATTTAAATGTTTTCCTTTCAAATATTAAGGAATGTGCGGGACATGACACCCTGAAAAGTGTTGTGGGTGCCCAATTACTCCCATCCTGGGGCAGGCCGGGGGAGGGGGCGTTTTTGTGGGAGGGGCATTTTTTCTCCTGGTTTTACAGGTCTGGAGGCGGGGTTGGCACATAAGTGTGTGATTGTTTTTTGTTTCCAATTCTCCCACACACGTGTCTGGCAGATGTCTGGGGACCCCACACACGTGTCTGGCAGATGTCTGGGGACCCCACACACGTGTCTGGCAGATGTCTGGGGACCCCACAGAGGGGCTGTTTGGAAGAATGTTTGGCTTTTTTTTTAATAACTTTTGACTACATAAAGTGTTTGTGAAGGATTTGTTCCCTCCATACATTCCATGCATGACGATGAAAACCTTCTGTGTGTCGCAGCCCTCCCCCCCCTGGATTCTTGCCTGAGCCTGATCTCGATGAGTGGTGACAGCTGATAACTATATGTGAGTAGTGACAGCTGGTGGTTGATGCCTATGTATGTTGTGACGGCTGATGCCTGTATGGTGATGCCTGTGTGGTGACGGCTGATGCCTGTATGGTGATGCCTGTATGGTGACGGCTGATGCCTGTATGGTGACGGCTGATGCCTGTATGGTGACGGCGGATGCCTGTATGGTGATGGCTGTGTGGTGACGGCTGATGCCTCTATATGTGTATGGTGATGGCTGTATGGTGACGGCTGATGCCTGTATGGTGATGCCTGTGTGGTGACGGCTGATGCCTGTATGGTGATGCCTGTGTGGTGACGGCTGATGCCTGTATGGTGATGCCTGTGTGGTGACGGCTGATGCCTGTATGGTGATGCCTGTGTGGTGACGGCTGATGCCTGTATGGTGATGCCTGTGTGGTGACGGCTGATGCCTGTATGGTGATGCCTGTGTGGTGACAGCTGATGCCTGTATGGTGATGGCTGTGTGGTGACGGCTGATGCCTCTATATGTGTATGGTGATGGCTGTATGGTGACGGCTGATGCCTGTATGGTGACGGCTGATGCCTGTATGGTGACGGCTGATGCCTGTATGGTGACGGCTGATGCCTGTATATGTGTATGGTGATGCCTGTGTGGTGACGGCTGATGCCTGTATATGTGTATGGTGATGCCTGTGTGGTGACGGCTGATGCCTGTGTGGTGACGGCTGATGCCTGTATATGTGTATGGTGATGCCTGTGTGGTGACGGCTGATGCCTCTATATGTGTATGGTGATGCCTGTGTGGTGACGGCTGATGCCTGTATGGTGACGGCTGATGCCTGTATGGTGATGCCTGTGTGGTGACGGCTGATGCCTGTATGGTGACGGCTGATGCCTGTATGGTGATGCCTGTGTGGTGACGGCTGATGCCTGTATGGTGACGGCTGATGCCTGTATGGTGATGCCTGTGTGGTGACAGCTGATGCCTGTATGGTGACAGCGAATGCCTGTATGGTGATGGCTGTGTGGTGACGGCTGATGCCTCTATATGTGTATGGTGACGGCTGATGCCTGTATGGTGACGGCTGATGCCTGTATATGTGTATGGTGATGCCTGTGTGGTGACTGCTGATGCCTGTATGGTGATGCCTGTATGGTGACGGCTGATGCCTGTATGGTGACGGCTGATGCCTGTATGGTGACGGCTGATGCCTGTATATGTGTATGGTGATGCCTGTGTGGTGACGGCTGATGCCTGTATATGTGTATGGTGATGCCTGTGTGGTGACGGCTGATGCCTGTGTGGTGACGGCTGATGCCTGTGTGGTGACGGCTGATGCCTGTATGGTGACGGCTGATGCCTGTATATGTGTATGGTGATGCCTGTGTGGTGACGGCTGATGCCTGTATATGTGTATGGTGATGCCTGTGTGGTGACGGCTGATGCCTGTATGGTGACGGCTGATGCCTGTATATGTGTATGGTGATGCCTCTGTGGTGACGGCTGATGCCTGTATATGTGTATGGTGATGCCTGTGTGGTGACGGCTGATGCCTGTATGGTGACGGCTGATGCCTGTATATGTGTATGGTGATGGCTGTATGGTGACGGCTGATGCCTGTATATGTGTATGGTGATGGCTGTATGGTGACGGCTGATGCCTGTATATGTGTATGGTGATGGCTGTATGGTGACGGCTGATGCCTGTATATGTGTATGGTGATGCCTGTGTGGTGACAGCTGATGCCTGTATATGTGTATGGTGATGCCTGTGTGGTGACGGCTGATGCCTGTGTGGTGACGGCTGATGCCTGTATATGTGTATGGTGATGCCTGTGTGGTGACGGCTGATGCCTGTATATGTGTATGGTGATGCCTGTGTGGTGACGGCTGATGCCTGTGTGGTGACGGCTGATGCCTGTATATGTGTATGGTGATGGCTGTGTGGTGACGACTGATGCCTGTATATGTGTATGGTGATGCCTGTGTGGTGACGGCTGATGCCTGTATGGTGACAGCGGATGCCTGTATATGTGTATGGTGATGCCTGTGTGGTGACGGCTGATGCCTGTGTGGTGACGGCTGATGCCTGTGTGGTGACGGCTGATGCCTGTATGGTGGCAGCGGATGCCTGTATATGTGTATGGTGATGCCTGTGTGGTGACGGCTGATGCCTGTATGGTGACGGCTGATGCCTGCATGTCTATGGTGATGGCTGTTGGGAGCGCAGAGGACGATCTCCATCCTGGTTCCTCCTGGCTCGGCTGGTGTCATGGTCAGAGGGAGATTTTTAGGCAGCGGAGTCTTCCTAATGATTGGCCCCAAGACTGGAGCGGGTTCCGGGCCCCTTGGAGGATCTGGCGAGGAGCGGACTTCTACGATGAGGTCTTCCTTCTAGAGGACAATGTTGTAAATCTCCAGAAATGCGTGTCCTGCATGTAGAGGGTCCTCCTCACCTTCACACTGACCACTGCTCCAATCCAGCGGTACATTTCCCCCCCTCATCCCCCCGCTCTCAGACCTCCAATCCATATCCTGTGATGGATGGAGAAAGCGGGAGGAGCCGCTGCAATCTGCAGGTGACCCCGGACACGGAAGTGTTGGTCCTCCAGTGAAAACACAGCCAGGCTTCTAAAGCTCCTTGTGGTGTCACCAGGACAGGAAGTGAAGGGAAATCTCCCAGTGGGGACACTTCTGGTGACAACACTCTGACGGGAATTTCCCTCAATTTGTGGAGATTTCCTTTCATTGCTTGTTGTGTCTCCAGGACAGGAAGTGAAGGGAAATCTTCGAATGGGGACACCTGTTCTGGTAACAACTTCCTGAGAGGGGACTTCCCTTCAATTTGTAGAGATTTCCTTTTACCTTTTTGTTGCATCCATAAGACAGGAAGTGAAAAGAAATCTCCTAATGGGGACACCCGTACCGGTGGCAACTATGTTAGAGGACATTCCCTCAATCTGTAGAGGTTTCCTTTCATTGCTTGTTGTCTCCCAGGATAGGAAGTGCAGGAAAATCTTTCAATGGGGACACCTGTTCTGGTGACCACTTCCTGAGAGGGGAATCCTCTTCAATTTGTAGATAAATCCTCCTAATTACTGCTGCATTTCCAGGACAGGAAGTGGAGAGAAATCTCCCAATGGAGATCCCAGTTCTGGTGAAATTTTTCTCTCAAATTGTAGATATTTTTCACTTCAGCTTACATCTCCAGGACAAGAAGTGAAGGGAAATCTTCCAATGGGGACACTTCTGGTTCTGGTGACAACACTCTGAGGGAACAATCCTCCTAATTTGTAAAGATTTCCCTTCATTGCTTGTTGTCTTCCAGGACAGGAAGTGAAGGGAAATCCTCTAATGGAGACATCGGTTCTGGTGACAACTTCCTGAGAGGGGACCAGAACCAGAAGTGTCCCCGTGGAAAGATTTCCCTTCACTTACTCTCCTGGAAATGCAGCAGGAAGTAAAGAATTTCTCCATTAGGAGATTTCTCTTCACTTCCTGTCCTGGAGACACAACAAGAAGTGAATGGAAATCTGTACAATCTAATGGAAATTGTCACCAGAACTGGTGAGTCCATTAGGAGATTTCTCTTCACTTCCTGTCCTACAGATGCAACAGAAGTAAAATCTCTGCAAACTGAAGGGAAGTCCCCTCTCATAGAAGTTGGGATTTTACTTCTTGTTGTATCTGTAGGACTGGAAGTGAAAGGAAATCTTTCAATGGGGACACCTGTTCTGGTGGCAACTTCCTTCTAGAGGGGAATCCTCGGTTTATAGAGAAATCCTCTTACTTCCTTGTTGCATTTCCAGGACAGGAAGTGTGAAGGGGAATCTTCTAGGAGGGACACCTGTTCTGGTGACAACACTCTAACAGGGGGAATTCCACTCAATTTGTAGAGCTTTTCTCTAAATTTTTGTTGCACCTCCCAGGACAGAAAGTGAAGAGAAATCTCCTAATGGAGTCACCAGTTCTGGTGACACTTTCCGTCAAACTGTTGTGGTTTCCTTTCACTTCCTGTTGTGTCTCCAAGATAGGAAGTGAAGAGAAATCTTTCAATGGAGATACCTGTTTTGGTGACAATTCCCTTCAACTGTTGAGGTTTCCTTTCACTTCCTGTTGTCTCCAGGAAAGGAAGTGAAAAGAAATCTCCTAATGGAGTCAACAGTACCAGTGACACTTTCTCTCAAACTGTGGTGGTTTCCTTTCACTTCCTGTTGTGTCTCCAGGACAAGAAGTGAAAAGAAATCTTTCAATGGAGACACCAGTTCTGGTGACAATTTCTTTCATACTGTTGTGGTTTCCTTTCACTTCCTGCTGTGTCTCCAGAACAGGAAGTGAAGAGAAATCTCCTAATGGAGTCACCAGATTTGGTGACAATTCCCCTCCAATTGTAGAGATTTCCTTTCACTTCCTGTTGTGTCTCCAGGACAGGAAGTGGAGAGAAATGTCCCAACGGAGGCACCAGTTCTGGTGACCATTTCCATTCACTTCCTGTTGTGTCTCCAGGACAGGAAGTGAAGGAAAATACCCCCCCCAATGGGACACAAATGGCAGTAGAGGAATAAACAGTCATAGGTTTGAATCCTTCTGTACCAGAACCACCAGGAAAGGGTGTGCCTATACATGCACTTCTATCAGTCTTTTTGGTGGGGGCCCTGAGAATGCCCCTGCAGGGGACAGGTCTGGAGTGCGGGAAATGTTCGAGGTTGCGGTCAGAGAGTGATAAGTGTGGAATTCTCTTCTCGGCAGTGGAGGAATGTTCAGTGTGTACACACCCACTCCACCCTGACAAGACACATCCCAGCTTGCCCTGCTACTTCGCCCATCCACCGGAGATACTAGTTTATGGCGGACAGGAACGCTCGACGGGGAAGAGGTGCGTCAGGCCGCGCCCGCAAGACACCTGCGAGGGTCTACAACAGGTACCGTACCCGGCTGCGCCATCAGCTTTCCTGCTCAGATCCTGCCAATGTCACACACGAAACCTCACATCTCACTCACAGCTGCACCATTCAGCATCGGCGGCAGCTTCCCAGCGACGGCTGCGTCAGAAATGAGGAAAAGTAGTCGCTGTTCCTTTCCCAAAAACTGCGGCACCATCTGTATTTTGGCAGCAGATGCGTGGGGGTACCAATCACGATTAGGGCGACTTCCCGCTGCGCTCTGAGCCAAGCGCAGCTAACCTGCGGTTTCCCAGAGACTTCTGCCATATGCCGCGGTTTTGGCGTAGCTTTAGCGAGCGAACAAAAGATGCAGCGTGCGGGGGGTTTTGGCGCACTTTCTGAAAACGCATCGGTCTATGGGAAACGGCAGCCGACCTGCACAAAAACAGCGGATTAGCCGCTCTTCGTGGCACCGCCATCTGCTAAAGGGCAGCGCGTTCCTGTGCGGGGCGAGAAAACGTGCGATTCTGCGCACATTCCAGACAAGCCGTAATGTGAAGTCAGCCTGAGCGAAGAGACGATTCTTGGAAAGGCCGAGGCAGACGAGTGATTATTTGCAACGATCTTCCCGTGTATGTGTATATGTGTGTGTGTGTGTGTGTATATATATATATATATATATATATATATATATATATATATATATATATATATATATATATATATATATATATAGGGGCAGACTGACAACTCATGGGGCCCCCGGGCAATAGGGGATCATGGGGCCCCTGTGTCCTTGCCCAAACTCAAAAAAGCCTAGGTCAGTCCGTGTGTGTGTGTGTATATGTATGTAATGTGTGTGTGTGTGTGTATATATATATATATATATATATATTCACACACACATTAATATTTATATATATATATATATATATATATACATACATATACACACACACGGACTGACCTAGGCTTTTTTGAGCTTGGGCAAGGACACGGGCCCCATGATCCCCTATTGCCCGGGGGCCATGAGGTGTCAGTCCGTGTGTGTGTGTGTGTGTATGTATGTGTGTGTATATGTATGTATGTATGTATATATATATATATATATATATATATATATATATATATATATATATATACAATTTATTATATGTGTGTGTTTCTGCTTTTACAGGTAGGGGACACGCCCCAGCCTACCTGCGCTGTCATTGGCTTCCTTACATGTCAATCACCACTGGCCAGTGACTCATGGCCGGGACCCAGCAGTCAGTGGATCAACTGATAGAGAGATCTGTGAATGTAGACCACACAGATCTCTCTCCTGTCAGCGGGGATGTGATGTTTAGTATCTGCTTGCAAAGCAGGGAATAAAAACCAGCACATCCTCCTAATAAATCAATACACAGTAAAAACACTCCCAGCACACAGGTAACCCTTTGATCACCCCGGATGTTAACCCCTTCCTGCCCAGTGCCATTAGTACAGTGTCAGTGCTTTTTATTAGCACTGATCACTGTATTGGTATCAATGGGGATGTCAGTGGCACCAAGTCAGTTCCCCAGCATATCAGAATGCCCGCCGCAGTCCCGCTATAAGTCGCTGATCGCCGCCATTACTAGTATAAAAAAAAAAATGTAAAAATTTCAGTGTATATAGACCGCCATTTGTAGATCCTATCTCTGTCACGTAAACCAATTAATATGCACATATTGGGTACGTGTTTTTATATTGTGCCAATTTCTGTATAAAAACAGACGAGTGAAATGGTGGAAGAGCTGAAAAATTCCAGATCTTTGTAGTTTTTCTGTTGATGTTTCAGGTAAGAAAGTTAAGCGGGGGGAGAGCCACAGAAATGTAAGGAGACCATACAGACTCCAAGCGGGATGTCCTCGGAAGGAATCGAGTCCAGAACCCCGGCGCTGCAAAGCCTGAGAAATGTAGAGCGCAGAAGTTGCTGTTGGCAGTCGGCGCGTCCTGCAATAAAGCGCCGGGCCGGTTCTCCCAGACTGTAAACTTCACACAGGAAGTGATCTGACATGTGCGGGGATCGCCCAGATCTGAACGAATACTTCTATATATAACCCCGCGTGCGGTTCATGAGATCCACATTCTGTACAATCTCTGCTTCAGGGACAACAGACCTGTCCTGATCACCCCACATTCACCCAAGAGTAATACCTGTGTGAGAACCACGTGAATCTCGGGTGAAAAACTGACCCTAAATCTGGGCAAAGCCGGAAAAATGTTTTTGGATCGATTTATGGATTACAACCCCTAGGGGCTCGTTTATGCTGGGGGCCGTGCCTACCGCCCTCTGATGGACATTCAATATGTCTGCAGTCTCTGACCACCTTCTGTAGGGTGTCTGTAGTCTCTGGCTGTCTCCTGTAGCGTGTCTGCGGTCTCTGACCATCTCCTGTATCGTGTCTGCAGTCTGACCATCTCCTGTAGCGTGTCTGCAGTCTGACCATCTCCTGTATCGTGTCTGCAGTCTCTGACCATCTCCTGTATCGTGTCTGCAGTCTCTGACCATCTCCTGTATCGTGTCTGCAGTCTCTGACCATCTCCTGTATCGTGTCTGCAGTCTCTGGCCGTCTCCTGTATCGTGTCTGCAGTCTCTGGCCGTCTCCTGTAGGGTGTCTGCAGTCTCTGACCATCTCCTGTATCGTGTCTGCAGTCTCTGGCCGTCTCCTGTATCGTGTCTGCAGTCTCTGGCCGTCTCCTGTAGGGTGTCTGCAGTCTCTGGCCGTCTCCTGTAGGGTGTCTGCAGTCTCTGGCCGTCTCCTGTAGGGTGTCTGCAGTCTCTGGCCGTCTCCTGTAGGGTGTCTGCAGTCTCTGGCCGTCTCCTGTAGGGTGTCTGCAGTCTCTGGCCGTCTCCTGTAGGGTGTCTTCAGTCTCTGGCCGTCTCCTGTAGGGTGTCTTCAGTCTCTGGCCGTCTCCTGTAGGGTGTCTTCAGTCTCTGGCCGTCTCCTGTAGGGTGTCTTCAGTCTCTGGCCGTCTCCTGTAGGGTGTCTTCAGTCTCTGGCCGTCTCCTGTAGGGTGTCTTCAGTCTCTGGCCGTCTCCTGTAGGGTGTCTTCAGTCTCTGGCCGTCTCCTGTAGGGTGTCTTCAGTCTCTGGCCGTCTCCTGTAGGGTGTCTGCAGTCTCTGGCCGTCTCCTGTAGGGTGTCTGCAGTCTCTGACCGTCTCCTGTATCGTGTCTGCAGTCTCTGGCCGTCTCCTGTAGGGTGTCTTCAGTCTCTGGCCGTCTCCTGTAGGGTGTCTGCAGTCTCTGGCCGTCTCCTGTAGGGTGTCTGCAGTCTCTGGCCGTCTCCTGTAGGGTGTCTGCGGTCTCTGGCCGTCTCCTGTAGGGTGTCTGCGGTCTCTGGCCGTCTCCTGTAGGGTGTCTGCGGTCTCTGGCCGTCTCCTGTAGGGTGTCTGCGGTCTCTGGCCGTCTCCTGTAGGGTGTCTGCGGTCTCTGGCCGTCTCCTGTAGGGTGTCTGCGGTCTCTGGCCGTCTCCTGTAGGGTGTCTGCGGTCTCTGGCCGTCTCCTGTAGGGTGTCTGCGGTCTCTGGCCGTCTCCTGTAGGGTGTCTGCGGTCTCTGGCCGTCTCCTGTAGGGTGTCTGCGGTCTCTGGCCGTCTCCTGTAGGGTGTCTGCGGTCTCTGGCCGTCTCCTGTAGGGTGCCTGCGGTCTCTGGCCGTCTCCTGTAGGGTGCCTGCGGTCTCTGGCCGTCTCCTGTAGGGTGCCTGCGGTCTCTGGCCGTCTCCTGTAGGGTGCCTGCGGTCTCTGGCCGTCTCCTGTAGGGTGCCTGCGGTCTCTGGCCGTCTCCTGTAGGGTGCCTGCGGTCTCTGGCCGTCTCCTGTAGGGTGCCTGCGGTCTCTGGCCGTCTCCTGTAGGGTGCCTGCGGTCTCTGGCCGTCTCCTGTAGGGTGCCTGCGGTCTCTGGCCGTCTCCTGTAGGGTGCCTGCGGTCTCTGGCCGTCTCCTGTAGGGTGCCTGCGGTCTCTGGCCGTCTCCTGTAGGGTGCCTGCGGTCTCTGGCCGTCTCCTGTAGGGTGCCTGCGGTCTCTGGCCGTCTCCTGTAGGGTGCCTGCGGTCTCTGGCCGTCTCCTGTAGGGTGCCTGCGGTCTCTGACCGTCTCCTGTATTGTATCTGCAGTCTCTGACCATCTCATGTATGATGTCTGCAGTCTCTGACCGTCTCTTGTAGGGTGTCTGCAGTCTCTGGCCGTCTCCTGTAGGGTGTCTGCGGTCTCTGGCAGTCTCCTGTAGGGTGTCTTCGGTCTCTGGCCGTCTCCTGTAGGGTGTCTTCGGTCTCTGGCCGTCTCCTGTAGGGTGTCTTCGGTCTCTGGCCGTCTCCTGTAGGGTGCCTGCGGTCTCTGACCATCTCATCTGGCTATGATCAGACTTTAGAGCACGATTTCAGCTCCTTATTTGTTTTTATGTGCTATAGTTTCTCGGGGTTGTAGGGTGTCTCGGGGTTGTAGGGTGTCTCGGGGGTTGTAGGGTGTCTCAAGGTTCGGGTCTTGCACACACTTTAGTGCCTGCTTCAGGCTGGGTTCACATTCAAGTGTAGCTTCTTTGAGCTTTTCTTGAGAGTTTTGTCAGGAGGTTTATGCGCGTTTTTCATAAAGCGATTTCCAGGTATTTCTGAGCTTTGGCGTTTTTTGTTTTTTTTTTTTTTTTTTAGCTTTTCCATCAGCTTTTATTCCTTTTTTTTTATCCTTCATTATCTTTTCTTGTAAGTGTAAGAAGTTAGAGTTCAAGTTAGGATAGTGGTTAATATTTTATTTATTGTCTTATATTATTTGTTAGATTATTATTATTAATATTATTATTATTATTACTACTATTTATTAATATAATTATTATCTTTAGTAAAATACACAAAATAAACGAATAATAAATACGAATTACCCCCTAACTCTTAAAAAAAAAAAAAAAAAAAAATTGATGTTAAAAATAATTGTATTTATTTTGTGTTAGGGCGTTTTTTATTATTATTATCATTAGGGTGTTTTATTAATAATAATTAAACACCCTAACACAAGCCTGGTCCCCCTGCACAAGGAGGGAGAGCGGAGCTGGGGGAGGGGCTAAGCAGATCCACCCACTACAAGCTGCCTGCAGCAAACTACAGGAGGGGCGGAGACGAGACCAGCCACCCTGCACAAGGAGGGAGAGTAGCAGTGAGCGGTCTTTGTTTCTCACCCTGGATGACGGCACAGATCAGGAAGAAATACAAAAAATGAATATGTGTGTGTGTATATATTCGGTTTTAAATCTGCAATTCAGCATGTGTAAAGTGAAACCTTTGATACAGCCGAGCACATCCGAGGTCTTCAGCCTCTTTGCAGAGAGTTATAAATAACTTTTTTTTATTGTCGCCGTGTGGTTTTGTCGCCTTGCTTCGAATTCTGATTTCCTGGGTCAGTCCTCTCCGCTGCGTCAGCCCACCGAACAGTCCTTCCGAAGGCAGATCGTGCTTTTCCTATCAGCTGTCAATGGCCGACTCTTCTGCCATTTGTTCACGTTTGTGCAGATATCTGACGTAAAGTACCACCGGCCCGCAACCTGCAGAGAAATGTGTAGATTACAGGTACTTGTATAGCGCCAATGTTTTGGTGCCCGGTCATACCGGTGCGATTTCAGGTGCAATTTGCGAATTATTTATTTCAGGTACTGGTAGCGTTTTTACCGGATTTTTTTAGTTAGAACGTTTTTACAGCTAGAAAACTCTTCTAGAATCCCACTAGTTCTGGGTTTTTATCTCCAGCCAAAAAACATTGATTCCAGTCTGTGTGTGTATGGGCACATAGGATAACATGCTGGGGGGTTTGCTGGCTGTAGAAAAAACCGTCAAAAGCCAAAAACAGCCGCTGTAAAAACATCCATTGTGCATGAGGACATATACTCCCCTAAGCCTCCCTTTCGATCCAGCAATGTGCACTGGAGTCTTGGCTATCCCAGGACTTTCTCCTCATTGGCTGAGACGGCAAGCTCCCGTTGCTGTTAACCATAGCCAGTGAGCCAATGAGAAGAGAGAGGGGACAGGGCCGAGCCACGGCTCCATGTGTGGATGGGCAATTGTAATGCACCTGCTTGGGTGCCCCCACAGCAAGCTGCTTGCTATGGGGTCACCAGACAGGAAGGAGGGGCCAGGAGCCTCGGCGGGGGACCAAAGAAGAGAAGGATCTGGGCTGCTCTGTGCAAAAACACCTAGCGCATTATCCAAGGTTCATTTAAAATTTTAAAAACAGAAAACCAACCTCAAAAAATGAGGTGCATAAAAAAGCCTATGGGATGGCCCTGTGGCAGCACCCAAATATTGTAGAGATTCCCTTAAGTTTTAACATTGCAAACAGCATCTGTTTGCAAAAACAAGGTCATTAGCTCCCTTCCCCCCTCCCTTATTTCTTGTGGAATGTGTTCCAGTCTGTAGTTATCTTTATTTTCAGCTGAAGATAAGTTTATCTAGCAAGGCCATATTCTGCACTGTTTAGAAAGTCTTTTAAGTGTACAGAAAGTGAAAGAGGAAATATATGCATTGTGGCATCATTGCTGAGATGTATATCCTGTAAGATGCTTTTTCAAGACCCTTTGCTTGCAGACACGAGTCCTTGCTAGGTTGGCCAGCATTTGTAAATAAATGTTTTCCTCACGTTCGTGTCCGGAGTTTTAACGGGAATTCCCAAAATTGCCATGCAATGGTAGCGTGTCCGACTGGTGGTGGTGAGGTCGGCCTGCTGATGCGTTTCGGGGACACGCCCCCTTCCTTAGAACTCCCAGCTCTGAGGAAGGGGGACACATCCCCAAAATGCATCAGTGGGCTGCGCTTTCAGTACAGAACAATTTGGTACAAGAGGATTCCGAGGGCCCTGCTTGTCAGAGCTTACAGTCCAAGAGGCAGGGTCAAGTGATGCATTTAAAATCAATTGTAAAGGCACTTTTGGCCCCTCCTCCAAAGGACGCCACTTGCTAAAAGGGCACTCTTGATCCAAAGCCGGGATGTGTGTGTCCATTGACATCCACAGCATGGCTTGCAAACCCCCCCCCCCCCCCAAACTGGATTTGATTTCCAACAGCGGGAGAGAGTGGCTCCCGCTGCTGCCTTCATGTCCAGGGAAGAGAGAGGAGAGCACCACTGCAGGTGGGCATAGCGCTGGATCAGGCTCAGGTACATATGACGGAAGGTGGGGGGGGGGGGTAGCTGACCACAGAAGGTTTTTTAACCCTAAAGTGGTTGTAAACCTCAGACATGAAATATGAACAAAGCATATCCCTAGTGTGTACTAATCTCAGTCCAGAGCACTGAGTGTCATTTCTGCCTGCTTCCTCCTGATATCTGCATGAGTCACTTCTGACACCAAGAGAAACATGGTGACGGGAGGGAACTCCAGCAGTTTTGACAGCCTTGGACTTGTTCCTGTGTGTGGTGTGAAGGGAGTTGTCTCTTCCCTCCAATCAGCTCTCAGAGCTCTCCTCACTGAGCTCTGCAGAGTGTAATTTCAGCTCTCCTCCCCTTTTTTCTGAACTCTGACAAGCTTTATAAATCCAGCACTTTTAATGTATTTAGAGAGATGCTGCAGATACACCGGTACAACTTATGTAGGAGGATTTGTTTAATCTTTGTGTATCAGCTGAGGCCAGTCACTTCACTGGGTATATGGAAGGGTTTACAGACACTTTAAAGTAGAATTATAGGCAAAACTGTTGTTTTTCCCTTTTGGATGGATCAAGGGAGGGTTATAACCCCGGTCAGATTTTTTTTTTTTTTTTTTTGCCATATGTCCCATTGTGGAAATTTCCCTTCACTTCCTGTCTTATAGCCAAAACAACAGGAAGTTAGAGGAAATTCCTGCAAAGTATGAAAATCCCAGAACTAGTGTCCCCATTGGAAGATTTCCCCTCCTATTTCTTTTCTAGGGACAACCGAACATTTGGAATTTTTCTTTTACTTTCAATGATAATGGTAAATGGGATGGTGCTTGGAAGTGGGGGGGGCGGTGGGTAGAGGGTGGAACCGGGGGGGCGGTGGGTAGAGGGTGGAACCGGGGGGACGGTGGGTAGAGGGTGGAACCGGGGGGACGGTGGGTAGAGGGTGGAACCAGGGGGACGGTGCTCTGAGGGACCGGGCTAGGTTTCCCCTCCTATTTCTTTTCCAGGGACAACCGAACATTTGGAATTTTTCTTTTACTTTCAATGATAATGGTAAATGGGATAGTGCTTGGAGGTGGGTAGAGGGTGGAATTGGGGGGACGGTGGGTGGAATTGGGGGGACGGTGGGTGGAATTGGGGGGACGGTGGGTAGTGGGTGGAATCGGGGGGACGGTGGGTAGTGGGTGGAACCGGGGGGGCGGTGGGTAGAGGGTGGAACCGGGGGGACGGTGGGTGGAACCGGGGGGACGGTGGGTGGAATTGGGGGGACGGTGGGTAGTGGGTGGAACCGGGGGGACGGTGGGTAGAGGGTGGAACCGGAGGATCGGTGGGTAGAGGGTGGAACCGGAGGATCGGTGGGTAGAGGGTGGAACCGGAGGATCGGTGGGTAGAGGGTGGAATTGGGGGGGACGGTGGGTGGAATTGGGGGGACGGTGGGTAGAGGGTGGAACCGGGGGGACGGTGGGTAGAGGGTGGAACCGGGGGGACGGTGGGTAGAGGGTGGAACCGGGGGACGGTGCTCAGAGGTGGGTAGGGGGTGGAACCGGGGGACGGTGCTCAGAGGTGGGTAGGGGGAGGAACCGAGGGATGGCGCTCAGAGGTGGGTAGGGGGTGGAACCGGGGGATGGTGCTCATCAGAGGTGGGTAGGGGGTGGAACCGAGGGACGGGGCTAGGAGGTGGGTAGGGGAAGGAACCGAGGGATGGCGCTCGGAGGGGGGAAGAGGGTGGAACCGGGTGACGGCGCTCGGAGGGGGGGTAGAGGGTGGAACCGGGTGACGGCGCTCGGAGGGGGGTGGGGGCAAGACCAGCTCTGACTTGCACCTATTGTCTGAGGGAAAAAGAAGCCCTGTATAAAACCTACAAGGATGTGGTGTCACCAGCATGGCTGTAGCGAAAAGAAAAAAGAAAAATCTTCTGTCCTTAATGATGATTTTCTCTGAGATTTGTAAAACCACAAGTGACCTTTTATTTGGGAGATTCCATTGTCCACCACAGTCCGGATATCCTGTTTATGGTCCTCTTTGTGTTCATAGTCACGAGGAGGGGGATTTTCTTCACCTCTCCTGCTTGCCCATTGATCTGCGATGATGACAGGTCAGAATAGTGTGTGTATATATATAGTGTGTGTGTGTATATATGTATGTGTATATGTGTATATATATATATATATATATATATGTGTGTGTTTTGAGCTATGATGTGCAAACCCTGATGCAATAAGCTGCGCACATCTATAGGGATCGCCATTCTCAGGAGGAGTAGAAGAGTGTATTTTGGGGTGTAATTCTAAGTATTCCTGTCGTGTGTGAGAAATCTCTCATTGGGTAGCCAGAAAATTAGATTCATACTTATGCTCCTTTTGAAGGACCAAAGGTGCTCCTTGGATTTTGGGCCCCTCCTATGCATCTAGGCTGTGAAAAAGTGGTATCCCAGATAAAGAGGGGTGGTCTGGGGGTGCTAAAAACATGGCTTGGTCACCTATTTTGGTGTACAGCACACCCCCAGAAATGTCATTTCCTGCTTGTGTGATTATTTGTTTCCCAGAAGTCTGCACTAAGATTCAATTCAGATTTCAGGCATCCTCTGCAATAGGAATTTACATTTTTTTAGTAAGACACTCTGCAAGGGTTAAATACTTCTAAACAGATGCAGATCCTGCAGCTTTTCTGATTAGAACACTGTGAGTGCAGCAGGTGATGATAACGAACCCGACTCTTCCATTCAGAATCAGTCTGCAGAGGATACGGTGAGACAGAACGCTGTTTCTTCGGAATAACAAAAGGTTAGAATCTGCCACAAAGTTTGTAAAGTCCCTGCAATGTACACAGATCACCCATAGGGGGAGGTGTATTTCCCAGCAAAAGTGGAGTTACTCTTTAAATATAGAAGAGAGAGAGAATTAAATATATATTAATATTCAGTATGGGAAATCTCTTTTTCACGTATTTCACGTCATTTCATATTTTTTCACATGCAGACAGAATTCTGTCTATTGAATCGGGTTGTCATCTGTTGTATGTAAACTGGTTCCTGATTGGTTGCTGCCCTGTGACTCTGATACGTTGTATCTCTAGGGTTCAGCGCTGATCTCCCTATACTGGGCATGGAATAATAATCCAGTCGGGATCAGTGTGGAATTTTGGCCCGTGTGCCGGGATGTCGGATAGTTTCCATCTCCATCCCGGCTGCCAGCAGTGAGGACATTGTTGACGTGATGTTTGTTGTTGTTAGCAACAGTGCGGAAATCGTAAGGGATCATCCAGGGGGTCTTTACCTTCCCAGCCAGTGAGGTAGATCTGCAGCTCACAGTGTGCAGCCCTTGCTGAGCAGAGCGGGCCAGGAGAATGTGGAAGACTAAACCTGAAGGAATGGGAAATGTCGGCATACTTTTTTTTTTTTTTTTTTTTTTTTATGACACCCAGAAATATATAACAAAACCGATTGAACTGTTTTTTACATTTTTCTTTTCCCTCAAATGTAAAATATTGTATATTTGCCATCAGCTGAAGGTAATTCCCAAGCTGACTTACTACTATGTGCTGAATAGCCTAGAGAGCAAGATGCATACATACAATGATGAATGGGCCGGAGGGGACACTGGGACACATGCATGCTCTGTCTCTCATACACACGTGTACTCTCTTGCTTTGTCTTTCACTTGCGCCCTCTTCCACTTCAGCACGCTCTCTTGCACACGAGTGCTTCCTCTCTGTTGTGTGCCATCTCTCTTGGAAGGGACAGCTCTCTTGCATGTTCTTTTTGGCATGTCCTCTTGCACATGCCTGCATGCTCTCTCCTGTGTGTGCGTCTTTTTCTTGCTCTTTGAAGATGGCTCTCTACTGTGCTTTCTTGCATGCTCCTCTCTGGTGTACTCTCTCTCTCATGCTCATTATTCTTTTGTGTGAGCTCCTCTATCTGGTGTGATCTCTCTTGTTTTCTTGTCACTCTTTGGCGTGCTCTCTCTTGCGTGTTCACCTCCTGTCTGGCGTGCTCTCTCTTGCGTGTTCACCTCCTGTCTGGCGTGCTCTCTCTTGCGTGTTCACCTCCTGTCTGGCGTGCTCTCTCTTGCGTGTTCACCTCCTGTCTGGCGTGCTCTCTCTTGCGTGTTCACCCCCGTCTGGCGTGCTCTCTCTTGCGTGTTCACCTCCTCTCTTGCGTGTTCACCTCCTGTCTGGCATGCTCTCTCTTGCGTGTTCACCTCCTGTCTGGCATGCTCTCTCTTGCGTGTTCACCTCCTGTCTGGCATGCTCTCTCTTGCGTGTTCACCTCCTGTCTGGCATGCTCTCTCTTGCGTGTTCACCCCGTCTGGCATGCTCTCTCTTACGTGCTCACCTCCTGGCTGGCGTGCTCTCTCTTGCTTTCTTGTCACTCTTTGGTGTGCTCTCTCTTGTGTGCTCACCTCCTATCTGATGTGCTCTCTCTTGCGTGCTCACCTCCTGGCTGGCGTGCTCTCTCTTGCTTTCTTGTCACTCTTTGGTGTGCTCTCTCTTGTGTGCTCACCTCCTATCTGATGTGCTCTCTCTTGCGTGCTCACCTCCTGTCTGGCGTGCTCTCTCTTGCGTGCTCACCTCCTGTCTGGCGTGCTCTCTCTTGCGTGCTCACCTCCTGTCTGGCGTGCTCTCTCTTGCGTGTTCACCTCCTGTCTGGCGTGCTCTCTCTTGCGTGTTCACCTCCTGTCTGGCGTGCTCTCTCTTGCGTGTTCACCTCCTGTCTGGCGTGCTCTCTCTTGCGTGTTCACCTCCTGTCTGGCATGCTCTCTCTTGCGTGTTCACCCCGTCTGGCATGCTCTCTCTTGCGTGCTCACCTCCTGGCTGGTGTGCTCTCTCTTGCTTTCTTGTCACTCTTTGGTGTGCTCTCTCTTGTGTGCTCACCTCCTATCTGATGTGCTCTCTCTTGCGTGCTCACCTCCTGGCTGGCGTGCTCTCTCTTGCTTTCTTGTCACTCTTTGGTGTGCTCTCTCTTGTGTGCTCACCTCCTATCTGATGTGCTCTCTCTTGCGTGCTCACCTCCTGTCTGGCGTGCTCTCTCTTGTGTGCTCACCTCCTGTCTGGCGTGCTCTCTCTTGCGTACTTGTCTCTCTCTGGTGTATTGTCTTGCAAGCTCACCTTTTTCTGGTGTGCTCTCTTTTTGCGTGCTCTCCCTTGCACTTGCCTCTATCCAGTGTGCTCTCTTGCGTGCTCATCTCTCTGGTGTGCGCTCTCTTGCATGCTCTATAGCGCTCGCCTCTATCTGTGCTCTCTTGAAAGCTGTGCTGTCTCTTGCATGCTCTATTGCACTTGCTTCTATTTGGTGTACTCTCTCTTGCATGCTCGCCTCTCTCTAGTGTGTTCTCACCTGTGTGCTCGCCTCTCTCTAGTGTGTTCTCACCTGTGTGCTCGCCTCTCTCTAGTGTGTTCTCACCTGTGTGCTCGCCTCTATCTGGTGTGTTTTGGGTTTTTTTTTGGGCGAGTGCTCTTTCTCTCCCTTATACACACACTTGGTTCCGCTCTTTCATTCATGCTCTCTGTAAAGTGAAAGACGTATCTGTATACAAATATTACAAGTTCCTTTTTATACAGTGTATTTTTATGTCTGGTCTTCTGCTGTCTGAATGTTATGAATCTGGAACATAAACATTTTTAGTTGCTGCATTTTCCAGAGTGGATGAATATTTTCCTCCCCACAATTTCCTTTTAATGGGAGACGCAAAATGTTTCGCAGGAAGGAGACGGAACCTTCCATTGTGTCTGCAGGATGCAGATAAGATGGGACTGGCAGTGAGGAATCTGAGAACTCGGGGTGAACCTACGCTGAATATCGGGGAGAATGGAATGGGGGGGGGGGGGGGCTCAGGGCGCTCAAATCTCCTCTGTATAATGTAGGACATTCTGGCCTCTACATGTGTTACCAATGTGTTGGCTATTTATATTGTGTCAATATTTTTAGTCAAGTCTTAAAAAAACATAAAACATTTGTTTAAAATTACTGTTAGATTAGTATTTGTTTGCTCTTACTCTTAAGTATGTGTGTGTACTCTCCTCTCCCTCTCCCCTTTCTCTCACCCTCTTTTCTCTCGCCCTCTTCTCTCTCGCCCTCTTTTCTCTCTCGCCCTCTTTTCTCTCTCGCCCTCTTTTCTCTCTCGCCCTCTTTTCTCTCTCGCCCTCTTTTCTCTCTCGCCCTCTTGTCTCTCTCGCCCTCTTGTCTCTCTCTCTCTCGCCCTCTTGTCTCTCTCTCTCTCGCCCTCTTGTCTCTCTCTCTCTCGCCCTCTTGTCTCTCTCTCTCTCGCCCTCGTCTCTCTCTCTCTCGCCCTCGTCTCTCTCTCTCGCCCTCGTCTCTCTCTCTCTCGCCCTCTTGTCTCTCTCTCTCTCTCTCGCCCTCGTGTCTCTCTCTCTCTCTCGCCCTCGTGTCTCTCTCTCTCTCTCGCCCTCGTGTCTCTCTCTCTCTCTCTCGCCCTCGTGTGTCTCTCTCTCTCTCTCTCTCGCCCTCGTGTCTCTCTCTCTCTCGCCCTCGTGTCTCTCTCTCTCTCTCTCTCGCCCTCGTGTCTCTCTCTCTCGCCCTCGTGTCTCTCTCTCTCTCTCTCTCGCCCTCGTGTCTCTCTCTCTCTCTCTCGCCCTCGTGTCTCTCTCTCTCTCTCTCTCGCCCTCGTGTCTCTCTCTCTCTCTCGCCCTCGTGTCTCTCTCTCGCCCTCGTGTCTCTCTCTCTCTCTCTCTCTCGCCCTCGTGTCTCTCTCTCTCTCTCTCTCTCGCCCTCGTGTCTCTCTCTCTCTCTCTCGCCCTCGTGTCTCTCTCTCTCTCTCTCTCGCCCTCGTGTCTCTCTCTCTCTCTCTCTCTCTCGCCCTCGTGTCTCTCTCTCTCTCTCGCCCTCGTGTCTCTCTCTCTCTCTCTCTCGCCCTCGTGTCTCTCTCTCTCTCTCTCTCGCCCTCGTCTCTCTCTCTCTCTCTCGCCCTCGTGTCTCTCTCTCTCTCTCTCGCCCTCGTGTCTCCTCTCTCTCTCGCCCTCGTCTCTCTCTCTCTCTCTCTCTCGCCCTCGTGTGTCTCTCTCTCCCCCCTTCTTTCTCCTCTCTCCCCTTCTCTCTCTCTCTCATCTCTCTCCCCCCCCCTCTCTCTCTCTCTCCATCTCTCTCCCCCCCCCTCTCTCCCCCTCCCTCTCTCTCCCCCTCCCTCTCTCTCCCCCTCCCTCTCTCTCCCCCTCCCTCCCTCTCTCTCCCCCTCCCTCCCTCTCTCTCCCCCTCCCTCCCTCTCTCTCCCCCTCCCTCTCTCTCTCTCCCCCTCCCTCTTTCTTCTTCTCTCTCTCCCCCCTCTCCCCCCCTCTCCTCTCTCCCCCCTCTCCCCCCCCCCTCCCCCTCTCTCAATCCTTTATTATTATGAATAATATATATATTATTAAAAAAAAATTTTTTTTTGGGGGGGGGGGGGGGTGGATAGTGGGTAAAACCTGAGACCTCATGCACACTTTAGCTCAAAGAATCTGCTCCTGTAGGCATTTTGAGCTTTACAATCTCTTTGCCTGTTATCCCCCCCCCCCTTCCCCCCCCATGGTACCCTTTTATGTCCATGCAGACTATAGGTTTTCTCATGAGTTTAGTGGCAGCAACATTTACAAGCGGAAACCCCCCCCCCCCCCCCCATCACCTGTACGTTCAGGAGACGAGTTTTCAGCAGGCCTCTTGCACACAGGACACTTTTAAAAACGCTCCTCTTGGCAGCAGCATTAATTTAAATGAGAGCGCAAAGTCACAGACTAGAAGCATGTTGATTGGAGGGGAGAGCAGAGTGACGAAGAGATGATCTCATCACTGTGCTTCTTCTCCTTTTATCGACCAATCACAGGCTGGATGAGGAAGCGGGTTGAATGAATGCTGGCCTAGAGGCTGAGGACATCTAGTGGCAGGAAAGAAGTACTGCAGGTAAATCTCTGGATTGAAGCTGAATATTGCAGCAGAATCTGAATATTTTACTTTTTTTTTTTTTAAAACGATTCGTTTTATCTGGTTTGTGTTTTGTTTTGTTTTTTTGCTGGAGTTCTCCTTTAAATACACTTTTTTCTGGATGACCATGCACTGATTTCACTTGCTGCCTTGAATTAATGAGGGAAATGTCCTGGCACGCTCCGGATGTTTCCTCCCTTCTGATAACAAATATTTTATCCGGAGAGCGTCCCTGGGAATTGTAATCTGATGGAAATGAAGTATGACTCTTTATTTATTTTTTATTTTTTTTATTAATTCTCGCACTTTTTCAGCTCCACAGATGTCGGAGTCCCTGAGGTTCTGCCTTGTTCCAGTCCGGTCCCAAATGGCCGGCCGCCATCATCATCCGGCATCAGCGTTTTGGACCGTCTCATTAAAACCTGCCCGGTGTGGCTGCAGCTGTGCATGAGCCCGAAGCAAGCGGCGGCGATCCTCAGTGAGGAGGCACCGGGGGTAGGTGGATGCGGCCGGTCTGTCGGCTTACGTAACGTTTGCTGAAATACTCTGCACTGCTGCTCACACTGATCAGTCACAGCACTAACCCCTCGTTCACACCAAGGCATATATTAGTTTTTTTGGTTTTTTTTTGCAGAAACGCACTAGTTCATTTAACATGGTTTCCAGTGGGACATGTTCACATCTACGTGACGTCTGCATTCCTTTTTTTCTTTTTCAGTCTTTCTTTCCTTTATTGTCATCTGGTGATCCAGCCAGTAAGTCTGTTGATTTTTCACAGTACAAACCCTGCAGCGGTTTACATGGATGAGACAAAACATTTTCTGTGTAAAACCTTTATCCCAAAAGAACGGTTTGCTGTCACTGCTTACAATGATTGAGGTTGGCTTCAGTCTGTTAGTGAATCTAAATCTGCTAGTTCATCGAACACTCTTTCCCCCTCCCCAGACTAACAATGCTGTCGTCTGCTATGCCCCCTGTGCTCCTTCAACCAGAGTGAGGGTGCTCTAATATAGGAGGCAGGGGCGGAATGACCATTTGGAAACTTGGGCACTGCCCGGGGTCAGTAGGGGGCCCCATGAGATGCCCCTGGTACCTTTTTCATAGGCTTTTTTGAGTTTGGGCAAGGACACAGGGGCCCCATGATCTCCTATTGCCCGGGGGCCCCATGAGTTGCCAGTCTGCACCTGATAGGAGGTGTGTTGCTGGCTAGCTCAGCAGGTGAAAATGGAGGGTAAAAAAAGAAAACTAATGCAGCCGCCACATGTAATGATTGGTAAGTTGCAATTTATGACATTTTTGGTTTTGGGGTTTGTTACGGCTTTAAGGACTTCATTTGTGGAGGGGGGGAGGGCTGTTTCCTGCGAGGTTCCCTGGATCCCCGGCATTGTCTCAGATAATTCCTTTAATATGACGTTTTACTTGGAAGGAATGTGAGGAATTGTCTTCCACCCGCCGCCTTCATTTCCAGATGTGTCCTCTATAGATCTGCGACCGGGAAGGGAGCGATCGGCCGGAGTGCGGGCAAGAGGCGGAGTTTCACTTTATTTCAGGAGCTTACACAAAGCCTGAGCCCCGGGTTCACACTGATATGGTGCGGAATTTGCAGCACTTTCTGTGTGAATTCCGCACTGCATCAGAATCGCACCCCGTTCATGCGAACCGATGCGGGTGTTTGTGGTGAGTTAACAACATCCCAAATGCGGTCCACAAAATGCGGTGCGATGTGCAGAATCGGATCACATGTGTGTGAATACCCATGCAATCCGATTCGAGTACGGACCAAAAAAAGGGTCCTGCGCGTTTTTGATGTGATTAGAGCCATACAAAATGTACGACTCCGATTGCACCGCACACAAATCGCATGCGATATACCGCATCACATATATGTGAACCCGGGCTAAGGGTCAGTTCACGCTATAGAAACGCAGTCCAGATGCATTTCAGATGCGTTTTTTGCATGCACGTTTTTGGCGCATTCCGGTGCATTTTTTGATGCGTTTTTTTTATGCATTACAGTTAATTTTTTCCCCTCTTTCTTCAGTTTAACCTCTTCACGCCGGCCGAATGCAAATGTGCGTCCTCCCGGTGTCTGGGCCTAGACGCTGAGCGGCCACACATTTGCGTTCTATTAAAAAAGAACATATGTGCTGAGAGCGCGCGCCCTGCACGCTCCCAGCACGCATGTCCAGTACTTACGGAAAGGTCCCAATCTCCTCTTTCCCGATCATATGACTGCCGTGACTGTGTGTCATGGCAGTCACATGACCCTAAACCCCGCCCCTGTCACGGCAGTCACATGACCCTAAACCCCGCCCCTGTCATGGCAGTCACATGACCCTAAGCCTCGCCTCCCGGCCCTTTAAGGGTTTCAGAAGCCGGGCGCGTGGTTTAGGGTCATGTGACTGCCGTGACAGGGGTGGGGTTTAGGGTCATGTGACTGCCGTGACACTTCCGGCGCCAAGGGGTTAAATAGGTACATGTGCATTCCTGTGCAAATTTTTTTTTTTTTTTTTTTGTGCGTTCCAGTGCATTGTTGATGTATTTTACCGCGTTCCAGTGGAGGAAAAATGCAGCCTGTTTTTTACTTTTTTTTTTTTTTTTTTTTTTTTTTTTTTTCTGCACCCGGAACGCACCGGAACTGCAAGCACCGATGTGAACTCTGACACTGACCACCATATTACCAACTTTCTGTGCGTTTTTTCACGTCGTGTGAACTGACCCTGAATGTCTGTAATGGCAAGGGGTTCTGGGGTGTGCTGGAGGGTCTATCGATGCTGGCCGGTCACACTGCTGAGATTTAAAGTCGCACAATTTGTGTGCAATTTCAGGTGCGATTTCTGAAGACTTTATTGCCACTTTAGAAGATTTTCAACAATTTCTTGCAATTTGCGGTGCGATTTCTATTATATTCTATGTATGGGAATTCTCAACAAATTTGCAGAAAAAGTCGTACAAGAACTACTTTAGAAATCGCGCTGCTGCAAAATCGCACGTGTTAAGACTCTGAGATGCGATTTCAATTCGCACATCGCACCTTAAATCGCATCGGTGTGACCGGGCACTTATGGAATGCTGCGCTCTCCCATAATCCTGGGCTACCCATGTTCTACTTTTTCTGCACCCGGAACGCACCGGAACTGCAAGCGCTGATGTGAACTATGACATTGCCAACCATATCACCGACTTTCTGTGCGTTTTGGATTTAGAAAAAAAGCAACTGAAACGCATGGAGTGTGAACCGGCCCCGAATGTCTGTAATGGCAAGGGGTTCTGGGGTGTGCTGGAGGGTCTATCGATGCTGGCCGGTCACACTGCTGAGATTTAAAGTCGCACAATTTGTGTGCAATTTCAAGTGCGATTTCTGAAGACTTTATTTCCAGTTTTGAATATTTTCAACAATTTCTTACGATTTGCGGTGCGATTTTCGTTCTATTCCATGTATGTGAAATTGCAACAAAACTGCAGAAAAAGTCACGCAAGAACAACTTTAGAAATTGCGCCGCAGCAAATCACACGTGTTAGGACGCCGACATTCACATTCATGAGATGCGATTTCAGGTGCAACTGAAACGCATGGAGTGTGAAGTGGCCCTTACTGCGGTCCTATTGGTGCGATTCCTGACTTGGTCGGAGCCGCAGCGATTTCTAAATCCGTGCATGCGCTACTTTTAGGTGCGACTCGCATAGACATCTGTGTCTTGCAAGTCGCAACTCCAACTTTGAAATCGTGCGACTTTACTAGAAGTCGCACGCTTTCAAAGCCGGATCGATGTAACCAGGGTGTCGGTGTATTTTATGTGCGGCCCGACACAATTCCTCTTCAGGTTGGACACCCCCTTGATCTAGCCCTTTCCTCCCCAGCCTGACTCTCCCGCCTTTTTCATTCATCGGATTTTGGTTCTTTCAATCATGTGGGCGTTACCTTGGGTAGTCTGCAGGGGCGGACTGACCATTTGGAAACTCGGGCACTACCCAAGGGCCCGGGGTCAGTAGGGGGCCCCATGAGATGCCCCTGGTACCTTTTTTTTTCTTTTATTAGCTTTTTTGAGTTTGGGCAAGGACACAGGGGCCCCATGATCCCCTATTGCCTGGGGGCCCCATGAGTCCGCCCCTGGTAGTCTGTATGCAAATACACCCTGCCTAGGAACGCCCACTCCTCCAGACTGACACCCACCCATCAGTGCATGTTATTTGCATAACTCCTCCCACTCCTTTCATCAGAGCTCTTGAGAGGAGTCCTGGGCAGGGTGCTGGAATGTTTTCAGGAAGATGTACAGCACCCTGCTAGCCATGATCTCCCTGCATTGCATAGAGAAGTTCAGGGGCCCAGTGATTAAATCATTCTGCCTAAAATGGGGTATATATAATGAAAACCTCTTTCGTTTTTTTTTTTCATTATCATGCTGATGAGGGGGAAGGCAACATTTTACCAGATTAAATTTCCATTTTATTGTATACAGAGGGGATATGTGGTCCCTTTTCCCGAGGGGGGCTTCCAATCTCCTGTCAAGAACCAAGAGGCAGCCCCCCCACAATTCCAAACAGAACATACAAACTCCATGTGGATGGAGAACCAGGCTCTTTAATGAATGTGGCTGACGATATCCATGTTTTCCAGGTCTTCCTAGTCACCAGGGATGTGGAAGCCAAGTGTATGGTCCTCTGGGTCCACTTCTCCGAGCACAGGGACCCCGCTGACATCCTTCGTTACAACATCCGGGAAGAGAAAACAAGTAGGTGACCCCCTACCGTCCCTCCCGCCCTACTGACGCGTGTGCATGGAAAGCCAACAAGACGGTGCAGTGCATTGTGGGATTTTACTGTAGGCGGGTGCAGTCTGTTTTCTGCACCGCAGGTGGCGCTCAACCGCAGAGGGAGAGGAAGTCAAGAGGAACATGGCTCCTCTATGGTTTCCTGGGTCACTGGGAAAGCTATCCAATTGGATGCAGTTGCCCCATGTGACTCAAGCAGCCATCTTGGGTCAGGCAGAGCCTATTTAAGGCCCTGGCTCCCAGGCTCGGTGTGCATTTCACATGTGGGGATTTTCCTCTGCTGCAGTTCAGTAACACTTATACAAGTCTTGTCCCTCCCGTAGCCTGTGATTGGACAGTGAAAGGAGAAACAGCTTATCTCTCTGCTCTTTCCTCCTATTGGTATGCTCCTTTTTAGCATCCTTTTATTTTAGCATCATTACCTTGGGCAAAGGAGGATGTTGTCCCAACAATGGCCTTCTTCTTCTTCTTCCTTCCTTCTTCTTCTTCCTTCTTCTTCTTCCTTCTTCTTCTTCCTTCTTCTTCTTCTTCCTTCTTCTTCTTCCTTCTTCTTCTTCCTTCTTCCTTCTTCTTCCTTCTTCTTTCTTCTTCTTTCTTCTTCCTTCTTCTTCCTTCTTCTTTCTTCTTCTTTTTTTCTTTTTTTTTTTTTTTTTTTTTAAATAAAAACATATTTATTATAAAAAAAATTATATACATACACACATCATTGTATTCTTTATTATATTATAAATATATTTTTTTTTAATATAATTAGTGTGTGTATATATATATATATATATATATATATATATATATATATATATATATATATATATATACAAACAAATGCACAGTTTATAAAGTTTATATAAAATGATGGAAAAAAAAAGGGGGGGAGAAGCGGAGGGAGTGAAGGAGTTAAAAAAAAAAAATTACATGCAAATGATACTTAAATTATTAAAAATGATACCTGCAAAATGATACAAAAACAAATGATAAAAAATTTATACAAACAAATTATGTAAAAAAATAAATACAAAACAATAAAAAGGGGGCCCTAATCTAAATAAAATAGAAATATATATAGATTTGAATATGAAAAAAATATATAATAAAAAAATAAATAAATATATATATATATATATATATATATATTTCATATTCAAATCTATATATTTCTATTTTATTTAGATTAGGGCCCCCCTTTTATCGTTTTGTATTTATTTTTATTATTTTTATCATTTGTTTTTGTATTATTTTTGCAGGTATCATTTTTAATTTAAGTATCATTTGCATGTAATTTTTTGTTAACTCCTTCACTCCCTCCGCTTCCTCCCCCCCCTTTTTTTTTTTTCTTTTTTTCCATTATTTTATATAAACTTTATAAATTGTGCATTTGTTTGTGCTTGTAGCACTAAATTGAAAAAAAAAAACATTTTCAGTGAGCCCTAATTTTTTATTTTTTAACCCTGATATGTTTAGCTAAAATGTTAATTAACCCTTTCCACTGAAAAAAAAAAACCCATATCATTGTCATTAAACACTTTTTTTATTTTAATTTCTTTCCTTTTTTTTTTTTTTTCCCTTTTTTTTTTTTTAATGTTTTAAAATTTGAGTTAATTTATGTAGCGCCTGATTAAATCGCTCAGGGGATGCAGCACAAGTGGCCATGTATTTCCATTCAGGGTTCTCCTTTAAATTGTGATAGTCCGGGAACTTATATGCATTGTTTAAAAAAACAGCGCGCCGTGAGCTGGAATTCCGCTATTTTACTATAAATATTTATTTTAGAAGAACGGTCCCCTTTTAACAGTTTCAGCTGCCTTGTGGGCCTCTAGATTGTGTCCAGGTTAGAGCACCACCAACAGGCCTTTGGTGGTATTGCAGTCTGACCATTGCTACAAAAGGACGTGCAGGACGTTAGGAAATTGTGTTCATTTAGGAAACTGTTTTATTAACGAGGAACTGGTGACGATCTCTAGTGAAAAACCACCTGCACAGTGACTTTGTTTTCTAGCGAACTGAAGGGTTCCGGGTTCATGAGTGTTGCGTTTTTTCTTGCAAAACTACAGATTTTTTTTTACTCTTTGCCTGGCTCCCTGTAATAAGTCTGATTTCTATTTAAAGGATGTCTTCTGTTTTTATTTGTTTTTTTCCTAATATTGCTAAATACAGTTCTAGCTGAATAGTTTATTCACCCCCCCCCCGACCTATTGTATTCCTAAGGCAGCACAGTGGCTAAGTGGCTTGCACTTCCGCCTGTCACCACTAGGGTTGTCTGTTCAAATCCCAACCATGGCACTACACCTGCATGGAATTTGCATGCTCCCTGTGACTGCATGGGTTTCCTCCCACACCCCAAAGACATGCTAGTGGGTTAAATGGCTCCGATCTAAATTGGCCATAGTATGTGTATATGTGAGTTTGGGACCTCAGATTGTACGCTCCTCGAGGGCGGGGAATGATGTAAGGTGATGATAGTGTTGTACAAGTACCATAAATTCATAACAAACCACAATTTTTTTTTTTATTCGGGTGGTGTGGTGAGGCGTAAAAAACCTCTCCGTTTTTATTGCTTAAACTTACAGAATAGGAAGCACTAAGAGAGCCACACAAATGGTCAGAGAGTCTAAAGTGATGTCTGCTTAACCACGTTACTGGAGAGCAGAGAATTCTTCCTCGGTTGGGCCCCAGACTGGTACTCTTATAATCCAATTATTAAATAAACAGTGCCAGTTGGCCTATTGTGGGAAAAGTGAAAGCACCTCTTGATGGACCATCAAGGTATACTCTCCTATCCATGCGGTCTCCTCACTTTATACATGGATGACAGCACCGCCTGATGGCCCCCCAAAGGTATACTTACACATTCATGCAGCCTCTTCACTGCATACCTGAATGGGTAGGTGACCGTGCCTCCTGATGGAGGTTATCCATTCCTATATGATGAATATTGCCTGTCTGACCACAGGACCATCTTAGCTCTGTGGGCACCTCATACCTCTACAGACACCCCCAGGCTGACCAATGACTGATGAGACCTGGGGATCATTGTAGGCACCTCCAACCTGTACAGACACAGGCTGACCAATCTTATCAGACCACGGCACCATCCTAGGTCTGTACGCATCTCCAACCCGTAACATCTCAGGCTGACCAAATTCTGATTAGAACAGGGCACCATCTTTGGTATGAAGGCGCTTCCAACCCCAGGGTGACCAACCTCTGTTTATACCAGGGCACCATCCTAGGTCTGTAGGCACCCAAAACCTGTACAAACAGAGGTTGGTCACCCTGGGGTTGGAAGCGCCTTCATACCAAAGATGGTGCCCTGTTCTAATCAGAATTTGGTCAGCCTGGGGTGTCTGTACAGGTTGGAGGTGCCTTCATACCTAGGATGGTGCCCTGGTCTAATCAGAGATCAGCCAGCCTGGGGTGTCTATACCAGGGCACCATCCTAGGTCTGTAGGCACCCAAAACCTGTACAGACACCCCAGGCTGGCTGATCTCTGATTAGACCAGGGCACCATCCTAGGTATGAAGGCACCTCCAACCTGTACAGACACCCCAGGCTGACCAAATTCTGATAAGACCAGGGCACCATCCTAGGTATGAAAGCACCTCCAACCTGTATAGACACCCCAGGCTGACCAAATTCTGATTAGACCAGGGCACCATCCTAGGTATGAATGCAGCTCCAACCTGTACAGACACCCCAGGCTGACCAAATTCTGATTAGACCAGGGCACCATCCTAGGTATGAAGGCACCTCCAACCTGTGCAGACATTCCAGGCTGACCAACCTCTAATGAAATCAGGGGACCATCGTAGGCATGTAAGCACCTCCAACCTGTACAGACACCCTGGGCTGACCAACCTCTGATTAGCCCAGGCCATCCTCATAGGTCTGTTGGCACCTCCAACCTGTACAGACACCCCCAGGCTGGCCAATCTCTCATCAGACAAGGGGACCATTATAGGCATATAGACACCTCTCACCTGTACATACATGCCCCCTTTCCCAGGCTGATAAATCTCTCATCGAACCAGGGAGTCATCCTAGACACCTCCCATCGTAGACACCTCCCACCCGTACAGACATGTCAAGACTGACTAATATCTGATTAGACCAGGGCACCTTCCTAGGGGTGTAGGCACCACCAGCCTGTACAGATACTCCACCCAGGCTGACCAATCTCTGATCAGACCAGGGGACCAACCTAGGTCCATAGGCACCTCCCATTTGTACACACAGCCCCAGGCTGATTCATTCTCTGTGGGGGAATCTGTCATCAACAAGATTTTTCAGTCTAGTTTCAATGGTTTCTCTGAAAAATTGAGTTATCTGGCCATAAACATGCATGCTTGGGCAGTACCAGGGGTGGACTGACAACTCATGGGGCCCCCGGGCAATAGGGGATTATGGGGCCCTGTGTCCTTGCCCAAACTCAAAAAAGCCTAGGAAAAAGGTACCAGGGGCATCTCATGGGGCCTGCTACTGACCCCGGGCCCTCGTGCAGTGCCCAAGTTTCCAAATGGTCAGTCCACCCCTGGGCAGTACAGTTTTACATATTTGCGCCTCAACTGTGCGGCACAATGGTCTATGGTGGTTGGATCTTCTGACTGTTGTCTTTTGGTTGGATCTACTGTGTCTTTTTAGTATGTTTTTGCACTCTTAAAATGCATAAATTTAGTCTTTTTTTTTTTTTTTCCTCCCCCCCACAGTGATGTATTTGGAAGGCTCCTTCCTCATCTTTGAAGACATATTTAAGCTTGTGGGATTCTATTGTGTCAGCCGGTAAGTACACAACCGACATTGTCCTATGATTGGTCACATGAGGGTTCCTATCTGACCACGGGACCATCTATTGAGTTGCTGCGATACTAGACTAGATTTTTCTGTGACTTTCACATTCTTCTGTTCCGTGTTTTTCCACTGTTGTATTACGTATAGATTTGCAGACTCTCCCTTTATTGGTTGTTTGTACAGTTGTGCTGAAAACTTTGCATCCCCTGACAGAAACTTGTGAAATTTTGGCATTGATATTGAAAATATGACGGATCTGCCAAAAAATACTCTTTTATTGAAGGATGATGATCCTATGAAGCCATTTATTATCAAATAGTTGTTTAGCTCCTTTTTAAATCCTAATGATAACAGAAATCCCCCTAATGGCCTGGATCAGAAGTCTCCACCCCCTGGATCAGAAGTCTCCGCCCCCCGGATCAGAAGTCTCCGCCCCCTGGAATGTTTGGCCTTGGTACAGACACACAAGGTGACACACACGGGTTACAACGCCAATTAGACGTTCATGTCCCACATCTGTGGCTTTTAAATTGCTATCAGTGTCAGTGTATAAATAGTCAATGAGTTTGTTAGCTCTCATGTGGAAGCACTGACTAGGCTAGATACTGAGCCATGGGGAACAGAAAAGAACTGTGTGCGATTCCGATGCGGTGCGGAATTCGCACTGAAAACGCTGCGAATTCCGCACCACATCAGTGTGAACCCCTCGGGCTAAAAGTGATTGTAATGGCTCAAGTCCTTTTTACCTTCATGCATTCCTCTATGTATGGCGATAAAAAACCTGTGTGCAGCAGCCCCCCTAACCAGGGGCGGACTGACCATTCGTGCACTCGGGCACTGCCTGAGGGCCCAGGGTCAGTAGGGGGCCCCATGAGATGCCACTAGTACCTTTTTTTTCATAGGCTTTTTTGGGTGTGGTTTGCATGTGGGCCCCATGATCCCCTATTGCCCGGGTGCCCCATGAGTTGTCAGTCCGCCCCTGCCCCTAACACTTACCTGAGCCTCATTGCGATCCATAGTTACATAGGTTGAAAAAAGACAAAAGCCAATCCAGTTCAACCATAGAAAAAAAAAAAAGTAATAATCCTACACCCACAGTTGATCCAGAGGAAGGCAAAAACCCAGCAAAGCACGATCCAATTTGCTCCTGTAGGGGAAAAATCCTTCCTGATCCCCCGAGAGGCAATCGGATATTCCCTGGATCAACTTTCCCTATAAATGTTATATCCAGTTATATTCTGTGTATCCAAGAAAGAATCCAGGACTTTCCTACAGCAATCCACAGAGCTGGCCACAACCAACTCTGGAGGGAGTCTATAACACATTCTCACAGCTCTTACTGTGAAAAAGCCTTTCTGCAGATCCAGCATCAGTGTGAACCAGGGCTAAAAGTGGTTGTATTGGCTCAAGGTATTTTACCTTCATGCATTCCTCTGTGTGACGGTAAGAATCCTGTGTGCAGCACCCCCCCCCCCCTCCCAACACTTACCTGAGCCTCATTCCAGTCCGTAGTTGCATAGTTAGTCTGGCTGAAAAAAGACAAACGTCCATCCAGTTCAGCCATATGTTCTATTCTGTGTATCTAAGAAAGAATCCTGGGCTTTTTGTAAGCAATCCACTGAGCTGGCCAGAAGCAACTCTTGAGGGAGTCTACTCCACATTTTCACAGCTCTCACTGTGAAGAAACCTTTCCGCAGATCCAGCAATATGCATGAGGGCCTCGGCTCTCTGGGATCCCTCCCTCTTCATTGGCTGAAGCAATCACAGCCGGTGAGCCGATGAAGTGGGCCAAGCCGCAGCTCTGTGCGTGAATGAACACAGAGTGGCGGCTCAGGACCGAGCCTGCTTGGGTGCCCCCAGAGCAAGGTGTGTGTGTGTGTGTGTGTGTGTGTGTGTATATATGTATATATGTGTGTGTGTGTGTGTGTGTGTGTGTGTGTGTGTGTGTGTGTGTGTGTGTGTATATATATATATATATATATATATATATATATATATATATATATATATATATATATATATATATATATATATATATGTGTGAGATTCTGAGCAACCCTACCGCCCTGTATCAGTAGCTCTTCTATAGGACGGTCAGGAAACGGTTAATGTGATTTTATTACATAAGAAATGATTCTTCTAAAAGTTGTGCGACGGCTGAAAGCCATCAGTGTTCCATTATACTTTCCTTTGGTGTGGGATGTGGATATTGTACATTGCGCTGGGAAGTGGGGAGATATTTCTTCCTTTTTTATGTTCCCTCCTAGTACATCAAATATTGACTTTCTTAGGCTTCTAAATGCAAGCTGTACACAGGGACAATGGAAGGGATTGCTGATACTGCCACAAGCCAACAGCGCCATTACACAGGTTCAAGGTGATGTTGCACCGGCCTCCGCAAAAGTGCTATGGGGCGCTTTCTATGAATGTCTGATAGTTTACACGGAAATAATCCAGCTCTTGCACCAATGATCTTAACTAAAGATTGTTCTTAAAGTGGACCTTCACCCTAACCCAGGGGTGTCAGACTCCATTTCATGGTGGGCCGTATCAGCATTATGGTTGCCCTCAAAGGGCCGGTTGTATCTATAAGACTAGATGTCAAAAGCAACCTACCCTCTGTTATATCAGATGTCAAGAATCCCGCACCCTCCCTAACATCACCGTGCACTCCCCATTGGAGGCAGAGCTGGAAAGCAGAAAGTGCCGGGTCTGGAGGAGGACCAGAGGAGTGGAGTCAGTTATTAGAGTCTGCTGGATGTTGAGACCAGGGGAGGCAGAGATGAGGGGGTGATGCAGCTGCACTGAAAGGCAGTGGCGTCCCAAGGCAGGTGCGGGGGGTGCGGTACCATGGGTGACACCAACCGCACAGGGTGACACCGGCCCCGTCCACAAAATTGTAAAGCAAACCAACGATCCCCACAGGATCCGATCCATCCTGCGGGGATTGTCGGCTTTCTTTACAACTTACCTTTCTTGGAGCGGTCCGGTGTCATCCCGTATAGGTCC
>NW_028320089.1:70000-76507 GCF_062004578.1 Staurois parvus | reverse complement strand
CAGCCTGGACACTTCCCCCCCCCCCCTTCCAGCCTGGACACTTCCCCCCCCCCCCTTCCAGCCTGGACACTTCCCCCCCCCCCCCCTTCCAGCCCTGGACACTTCCCCCCCCCCCCCTTCCAGCCTGGACACTTCCCCCCCCCCCCCTTCCAGCCTGGACACCTTCCCCCCCCCCCCCTTCCAGCCTGGACACCTTCCCCCCCCCCCCTTCCAGCCTGGACACCTCCCCCCCCCCTTCCAGCCTGGACACTTCCCCCCCTTCCAGCCTGGACACTCCCCCCCCCCTTCCAGCCTGGACACTCCCCCCCCCCCCCCCTTCCAGCCTGGACACTTCCCCCCCCCCCCCTTCCCAGCCTGGACACTTCCCCCCCCCCCCCTTCCAGCCTGGACACTTCCCCCCCCCCCTTCCAGCCTGGACACTTCCCCCCCCCCCCTTCCAGCCTGGACACTTCTCCCCCCCCCCTTCCAGCCTGGACTCCTCCCCCCCCCCCCCTTCCAGCCTGGACTTCCCCCCCCCCCCCCCCTTCCAGCCTGGACACTTCCCCCCCCCCCCCTTCCAGCCTGGACACTTCCCCCCCCCCCCCTTCCAGCCTGGACACTTCCCCCCCCCCCCTTCCAGCCTGGACACTTCCCCCCCCCCCCCCTCCAGCCTGGACACTTCCCCCCCCCCCTTCGCCTGGACACTCCCCCCCCCCCCCTTCCAGCCTGGACACTCCCCCCCCCCCCCCTTTCCAGCCTGGACACTTCCCCCCCCCCCTTCCAGCCTGGACACTCCCCCCCCCCCCCTTCCAGCCTGGACACTTCCCCCCCCCTTTCCAGCCTGGACACTTCCCCCCCCCTTTCCAGCCTGGACACTTCCCCCCCCCCCCCCCTTTCCAGCCTGGACACTCCCCCCCCCCCTTTCCAGCCTGGACACTCCCCCCCCCCCCCCCTTTCCAGCCTGGACACTCCCCCCCCCCCCCCCCTTTCCAGCCCGGACACTCCCCCCCCCCCCCCCCCTTCCAGCCTGGACACTCCCCCCCCCTTCCAGCCTGGACACTCCCCCCCCCCCCCTTCCAGCCTGACACTCCCCCCCCCCCCCCCCCCCCCCTTCCAGCCTGGACACTTCCCCCACCCCCCCCCCTTCCAGCTTGGCCCTTTCCCCCACCCCCCCCCCTTCCAGCTTGGCCCTTTCCCCCCCCCCTCCCTTCCAGCCTGGACACTTTCCCCCCCCCCCCTTCCAGCCTGGACACTTCCCCCCCCCCCCCCTCCAGCCTGGACACTTCCCCCCCCCCCCCCCCTTCCAGCCTGGACTTCCCCCCCCCCCCCTTCCAGCCTGGACACTTCCCCCCCCCCCCCCCCTTCCAGCCTGGACACTTCCCCCCCCCCCCCCCCTTCCAGCCTGGACACTTCCCCCCCCCCCCCTTCCAGCCTGACACTTCCCCCCCCCCCCTTCCAGCCTGGACACTCCCCCCCCCCCCCCTTCCAGCCTGGACACTTCCCCCCCCCCCCTTTCCAGCCTGGACACTTCCCCCCCCCCCCTTTCCAGCCTGGACACTCCCCCCCCCCCCCCCCCCCCTTTCCAGCCTTGACACTTCCCCCCCCCCCCCCCCTTCCAGCCTGCACACTTCCCCCCCCCTTTCCAGCCTGGACACTTCCCCCCCCCCCCCTTTCCAGCCTGGACACTTCCCCCCCCCCCCTTTCCAGCCTGGAAACTCCCCCCCCCCCCCCTTCCAGCCTGGAAACTCCCCCCCCCCCCCTTCCAGCCTGGACACTTCCCCCCCCCCCCCCCTTCCAGCCTGGACACTTCCCCCCACCCCCCCCCCCTTCCAGCTTGGCCCTTTCCCCCCCCCTCCCCTTCCAGCCTGGACACTCCCCCCCCCCCCCCCCCCTTCCAGCCTGGACACTCCCCCCTCCCCTTCCAGCCTGGACACTCCCCCCCCCCCCCCCCCCTTCCAGCCTGGACACTCCCCCCCCCCCTTCCAGCCTGGACACTCCCCCCCCCCCCCTTCCAGCCTGGACACTCCCCCCCCCCCCCCCCCTTCCAGCCTGGACACTTCCCCCACCCCCCCCCCTTCCAGCTTGGCCCTTTCCCCCACCCCCCCACCCTTCCAGCTTGGCCCTTTCCCCCCCCCCCTCCCCTTCCAGCCTGGACACTTTCCCCCCCCCCCCCTTCCAGCCTGGACACTTCCCCCCCCCCCCCTCCAGCCTGGACACTTCCCCCCCCCCCCCCCCTTCCAGCCTGGACTTCCCCCCCCCCCCTTCCAGCCTGGACACTTCCCCCCCCCCCCCCCTTCCAGCCTGGACACTTCCCCCCCCCCCCCCCTTCCAGCCTGGACACTTCCCCCCCCCCCCCTTCCAGCCTGGACACTTCCCCCCCCCCCCCTTCCAGCCTGGACACTTCCCCCCCCCCCCCCCTTCCAGCCTGGACACTCCCCCCCCCCCCCCCCTTCCAGCCTGGACACTTCCCCCCCCCCCTTTCCAGCCTGGACACTTCCCCCCCCCCCTTTCCAGCCTGGACACTCCCCCCCCCCCCCCCCCCCTTTCCAGCCTTGACACTTCCCCCCCCCCCCCTTCCAGCCTGCACACTTCCCCCCCCCTTTCCAGCCTGGACACTTCCCCCCCCCCCCCCTTTCCAGCCTGGACACTTCCCCCCCCCCCCTTTCCAGCCTGGAAACTCCCCCCCCCCCCCCCTTCCAGCCTGGAAACTCCCCCCCCCCCCCCTTCCAGCCTGGACACTTCCCCCCCCCCCCCCTTCCAGCCTGGACACTTCCCCCACCCCCCCCCTTCCAGCTTGGCCCTTTCCCCCCCCCTCCCCTTCCAGCCTGGACACTCCCCCCCCCCCCCCCCTTCCAGCCTGGACACTTCCCCCCCCCCCCCTTTCCAGCCTGGACACTTCCCCCCCCCCCCTTTCCAGCCTGGACACTCCCCCCCCCCCCCCCCTTTCCAGCCTTGACACTTCCCCCCCCCCCCCCCCTTCCGGTCCGGACAGTCCCCCCCCCCCCCCCCCCTTCCGGTCCGGACAGTCCCCCCCCCCCCCCTTCCGGTCCGGACACTCCCCCCCCCCCCCCCCCTTCCGGTCCGGACACTCCCCCCCCCCCCCCTTCCGGTCCGGACACTCCCCCCCCCCCCCCTTCCGGTCCGGACACTCCCCCCCCCCCCCCCTTCCGGTCCGGACACTCCCCCCCCCCCCCCCCTTCCGGTCCGGACACTCCCCCCCCCCCCCCCCCTTCCGGTCCGGACACTCCCCCCCCCCCCCCCCCTTCCGGTCCGGACACTGCCCCCCCCCCCCCCCTTCCGGTCCGGACACTCCCCCCCCCCCCCCCCCCCTTCCGGTCCGGACACTCCCCCCCCCCCCCCCCCTTCCGGTCCGGACACTTCCCCCCCCCCTTCCAGACACTTTCCCCCCCCCCCTTTCGGTCCGGACACTTTCCTCCCCTTCCGGTCCGGACACTTTCCCTCCCTTCCGGTCCGGACACTTTCCCTCCCCTTCCGGTCCGGACACTTTCCCTCCCCTTCCGGTCCGGACACTTTCCCTCCCCTTCCGGTCCAGGCCAATTTTCAGCTTTCAGCACTATCACACTTTGAATGACAATTGCGCGGTCATGCAACACTGTACCCGTGTGAATTTTTTAGCATTTTTTTTTGAGGCAGATAAAGCTTTATTTTGGTGGTATTTATTCACCGCTGGGATTTTTTTTTTGCTATGTAAATGAAAATGTCCAAAAATTTTGAAAATTTTTTAAATAAAATTTTTCAAATAATATTTCATCATAAATCTTGGCCAAAATTTATTCTGTTATCGTTTTAGTAAAAAAAAAAATAACCCAAATTAGTTTATAACCAAAAATTATCATTTTTACACTTTTTTTTTACATTTTTATTTTTTTTTTTGTGTTTTTTTTTTTTTCGTAGTGTCACCATGGTGACACTGTACTACTTGTGGGGGGTGATGATTTTTTTTTTTATATACTGATTGCTTTTACACCCACAAAGGCTGTAAAAGCAATAATTTCTCCTTCTCTCTGTCTCCATTCTTGCAGCCATTGAGAACTACTGTGTGAGCTGTAATTGGTCACAGCTTGTCACATGGTACAAGCCTGTTGTGAATATCCCTGTACCATGTGATCTCTGTGATCATTCACAGATTTCACACGTAGTTTGCAATGATGTCAGACGTGACATCTTGCTTACTACTCTGCATGTGATCATTGATTGGCCAATCAGTGATCACATGATCGGGACCTCGCACACAGGTCACGTATGACAATCGGTGTTCCACTGTGTCCTGAGGACACAGCGGGCACCAAATCGCGGTGCTGCGCGCTCCCAGGGAGTGTGCACAAGCAGGAGGCGGGCAGGCCGTTTATAAACAGCCACTCGACCCTGCACTGCCACCGTCCGGGCCGTTTATATACAATGGCCGGATGGAAGGTGGTTAAGCCGGTAGCCTCAATAGCTTAAAAATAACTCAATGGAAATAAGGACACCACATGCCTCCGGATGACAAATTTCTCCCCTACTTGATCATAGAGCATCTTCCATACTCCCCAGTAGGGGGCAGAATGTGTCGGTAGGAGACAGGAGGCGGTTGTCTTCTTTTCTGAGCCCTAATGACATTATCGCCCTGCGTTTGTCCGATTCACAGATGGTGGTGACGGATGTCTACAATCACCGTTTTCACAAGATCTTCCAGATGGATGAAATGCTGAGCCACATCATGGAGCGGGATGACCTCTTTGTGTAAGTGTGGACCGAGGGTGGGGGAGCCGCCATCCCTCCCCTTTTTGGTGCATGACGTCTCTCAGGACGGGTTTCCTGATGGTGACAACGGCGTACCATGCCTCTGTAAGGCGGCTTTCACACTGAACCGGTTTTGAGGTGCTTTTGAAAAAAAAAAAAAATAAGTGCCAGAAAAGCTAAAGAAAAATGCTTCCCTTTAAATTCCATGTATGTCTTCACACTGGTGTGTTGTACTTCCGTTGTGGTGTAAACATTCCTGCTGGCCACGTGTTTGGGGTATATTTGGTCAGTTAAAAAAAAAAAAACTCACCTCCCCATTGAAGTGAAAGGGAACCACATCTGTGGGAAGCGCTTTGTCCAGTGGGGAAAAATGCAACACAAACGCATTTAGGTTTAGGATGTATTTTTTTCAATGGAGCAGTGCGATAATAGCCTAATGTTCGTTAAAATGGCCGCTTGTTGTTGCCATCAGAAGGCCATGTGACACGGTGACCATGCAGGAGCAAAGTTGGAACAGTGTTGTCGCCCTATAACAGTAAATGCTTAAGCAAAGATCTTCGTGGCAGAATGACCAAGATTTCAGTGGGCTGATTTCAATTTTTGTATGGCCAGCGCGTGGCCGTGGGGTGGTAGTATTGGCTGCCACGGGGGGTTATATTGTCCAGCGCGGAGGGGGGTTGTATTGTCCAGCACGGGGCCTGCGGGAGGGTTGAATTGGCCAGCGCAGGGCCGCGGGGAGGTGTTGTGTTGGCCAGCGTGGGGCCGCAGGGAGGGATTTTATTGGCCTGAGCAGGGCCACAGGGAGGGGTTGTATTGGTTAGCGCGGGGCCGGGTTGTATTGGCCAGAGCGGGGCCGCTGGGGGTAATATTGGCCAGAGCGGGGCCGCTGGGGGTAATATTGGCCAGAGCGGGGCCGCTGGGGGTAATATTGGCCAGAGCGGGGCCGCTGGGGGTAATATTGGCCAGAGCGGGGCCGCTGGGGGTAATATTGGCCAGAGCGGGGCCGCTGGGGGTAATATTGGCCAGAGCGGGGCCGCTGGGGGTAATATTGGCCAGAGCGGGGCCGCTGGGGGTAATATTGGCCAGAGCGGGGCCGCTGGGGGTAATATTGGCCAGAGCGGGGCCGCTGGGGCTAATATTGGCCAGAGCGGGGCCGCTGGGGCTAATATTGGCCAGAATGGGGCCGCTGGGGGTAATATTGGCCAGAGCGGGGCCTGCTGGGGGTAATATTGGCCAGAGCGGGGCCTGCTGGGGGTAATATTGGCCAGAGCGGGGCCTGCTGGGGGTAATATTGGCCAGAGCGGGGCCTGCTGGGGGTAATATTGGCCAGAGCGGGGCCGCTGGGGGTAATATTGGCCAGAGCGGGGCCGCTGGGGGTAATATTGGCCAGAGCGGGGCCGCTGGGGGTAATATTGGCCAGAGCGGGGCCGCTGGGGGTAATATTGGCCAGAGCGGGGCCGCTGGGGGTAATATTGGCCAGAGCGGGGCCGCTGGGGGTAATATTGGCCAGAGCGGGGCCGCTGGGGGTAATATTGGCCAGAGCGGGGCCGCTGGGGGTAATATTGGCCAGAGCGGGGCCTGCTGGGGGTAATATTGGCCAGAGCGGGGCCTGCTGGGGGTAATATTGGCCAGAGCGGGGCCTGCTGGGGGTAATATTGGCCAGAGCGGGGCCTGCTGGGGGTAATATTGGCCAGAGCGGGGCCTGCTGGGGGTAATATTGGCCAGAGCGGGGCCTGCTGGGGGTAATATTGGCCAGAGCGGGGCCTGCTGGGGGTAATATTGGCC
>NW_028320089.1:0-62500 GCF_062004578.1 Staurois parvus | reverse complement strand
CTGCCTTGGGAGGGTTGAATGGTCATCAGATCCCATGTCCTGCCTTCCAATGTTCCTTGTGTCTTCCTTACAGGCCTTCAGCAAACACGAGTCCATGCTCCAGCTGCAGAAGAAGAAGGTGACGGTGGCCCTCAGAGATTGTATCCAACTCTTCACCAAGACAGAGACACTTGGTGAACATGACCCCTGGTAAGTCTGCCGTGTGTGGGTGCATAAATCGATCCTATGCTTGTTCTACTCCTCATAGAAGGTGAAAACCCACATCCTCTGTCCTGCAGGTATTGTCCACAGTGCCGGAAACATCAGAGGGCCACCAAGAAATTTGACTTGTGGGCTTTGCCAAAAATCCTTGTGGTGCACTTAAAGCGTTTCTCCTACAACCGTTACTGGAGGGACAAGCTGGACGCTGTGGTGGAGTTCCCTATCAGGTAATAGTATCCTGGAAGCCATTCAAACATTTAATACACAATAAGGGCATAATATGACTTCCCCACCCCCGCCTCAATCAATAAATCCTTCAGATTGGTTTCTGTGTGACTGTGTAACCAGGATACCGGGCATTGTTCAGTCTTTACTAAAAGATCTACCACCTGCCGGCTGGCACTGTGCAGATCTCCCAGGATCTGGTTAATTATTTGTTGGTGAGTCAGTCTTTGTCTCTGGCACACCTCATAGAGGATCAAATGTCCATGCTTTATACAGGGGTGAGGCATATCCTGGGCTGTGTCTTACCACCATCTATCCATACACATCCTTCTATCCAACCTCCATCCATAAACATCCTTCTGTCCATCCATATTACCACCATCCTTTCATCCATACTTCTAATCTCCATACACATCCTTAAACCTATCAATATTACCACCATCTGTTCCTCCATACACTTCCTTCCTTCCATCCATGCCTCCAAACATTCTTTCAGCCATCCATTGCCTAGTATCCATCCTTGTAATCACTATTAGTCCCCCATATACATCCTTCCATTCATATTACCACCATGCATGCCTCTTTACACATCATTTCATCCATCTCCTAGTATCCATCTTTCTAATCTCCATCCATCCCTACATACCCAACCCATAGTATTCATCCTTCTAATCTCCATCCAACCCCACATACCCAACCCATAGTATCCATCCTAATCTCCATCCATCCCTACATACCCAACCCATAGTATCCATCCTAATCTCCATCCATCCCTACATACCCAACCCATAGTATCCATCCTTCTAATCTCCATCCATCCCTACATACCCAACCCATAGTATCCATCCTTCTAATCTCCATCCATCCCTACATACCCAACCAATAGTATCCATCCTTCTAATCTCCATCCAACCCCACATACCCAACCCATAGTATCCATCCTAATCTCCATCCATCCCTACATACCCAACCCATAGTATCCATCCTTCTAATCTCCATCCATCCCTACATACCCAACCCATAGTATCCATCCTAATCTCCATCCATCCCTACATACCCAACCCATAGTATCCATCCTTCTAATCTCCATCCATCCCTACATACCCAACCCATAGTATCCATCCTTCTAATCTCCATCCAACCCCACATACCCAACCCATAGTATCCATCCTAATCTCCATCCATCCCTACATACCCAACCCATAGTATCCATCCTTCTAATCTCCATCCATCCCTACATACCCAACCCATAGTATCCATCCTTCTAATCTCCATCCATCCCTACATACCCAACCCATAGTATCCATCCTTCTAATCTCCATCCCATCCCATAGTATCCATCCTTCTAATCTCCATCCATCCCTACATACCCAAAACATAGTATCCATCCTTCTAATCTCCATCAAGCCCATAGTATCCATCCTGTCCTACAGTTCATCATTCCCATCCTGCTCTGTAAGGGTTAACAACCCAATATGGAGGAAATCCTCATATCAATACAGAAAAGGTCATCTTTGACAGATTCTATGGACATTGTATTGTTCATCGGCCTGATTCAGCTGTCCCTTGTCCCGTCCCAGTTGGACCTAATCCCATGGCCTGGGATTGTTGGTGCTGAGCCGGTGCGTATAGACACAATGTTTGTCATGTGACCGCCATACGTTTTGTGTACGCTGCAGACGCTATTCTGGGTTCCGGCCGTGCTTTGTTCGGGGAGCTCTGCCACTGACAAAGGACAATGTGGCTCCATTTTTATTCTTCTTTCGCTGTTGTTGCTGCTAACAAAGTGTTTTCATTCTTTTTCCAGGAATCTGATTATGTCGGAGTTTGTCTGCGATCCAACGGCTGATCCATATATTTATGACCTGGTAGCAGTTTCCAACCACTATGGTGGCATGGGGGGAGGACATTGTAAGTGGTAAACCTTCCTATTGGCTTCCTGTTAATGCTGAATGTTTGAACAGAGCTGATCGCCACAATAGTATTCCTGGTCCAGTCTGTTCATTGATTGGATCTCAGGGCATACTGCTCCGAAAAATGTCCCCTGATATCAGAACACAGGATCCTCTCTCTCCCCTGATAGGATACCAGGAGCCTCCTTTTATAGATCTCTGTACAGTGATTGGATCTCAGGAGTCCCTGTTCAGATCTCTGTTCTCTGACTTGATCTCTGAAGATTCCATTGCAAACCTCTGTCCCCTCAGTGGTTGCCTTGGTTACACATCTCTGTCCACTGATTGGATCCCAGGAGCCTCCATTACAGACCTCTGTCCACTAATTGGTACCCAAGCGCCTCCGTTACAATCCTTTGTACACCAATTGGATCCCAGGCGCCTCCGTTACAGACCTCTGTACACCAATTGGATCCCGGGCACCTCCGTTACAGATCTCTGTACACCAATTGGATCCCAGGCGCCTCTGTTACAATCCTCTGTACACGGATTGGATCCCGGGCGCCTCCGTTACAGATCTCTGTATACTAATTGGATCCCGGGCGCCTCCATTACAGATCTCTGTACACCAGTTGGATCTCAGGTGCCTCTGTACACTGATTGGATCCCAGGTGCCTCCATTACAGACCTCTGTACACCGATTGGATCCCAGGCGCCTCCGTTACAGACCTCTGTACACTGATTGGATCCCAGGAGCCCCAGTTACAGACCTCTGTACACTGATTGGATCCCAGGAGCCCCAGTTACAGACCTCTGTACACTGATTAGATCCCAGGAGCCCCAGTTACAGACCTCTGTACACTGATTGGATCCCAGGAGCCCCAGTTACAGACCTCTGTACACTGATTGGATCCCAGGAGCCCCCGTTACAGACCTCTGTACACTGATTGGATCCCAGGAGCCCCCGTTACAGACCTCTGTACACTGATTGGATCCCAGACGCCTCCGTTACAGAGTTTGGTAGGCAGCGACGCTTTGCACCTGTCCATTCACACTATAAACGCGGCATAGTTGCAAAACCATCCAAGCTATACCCATTTTGGCATAGAATAAAAATTTGGTGGGTGTTTTTGGATCGTCTTGAATGCCCTCGCAGTGCGTCCGAAACGCTCATTAATGCTATAGGTTTGTTTAAAGCTTTTTTAAAATTCAATGCCTGTGTGAACTTAGCCTGGGGAAGGAGCAAGATCTGTAAGGCTGAGATGAGACACGGCAGAGGGATGAGCTCATCTCTGGCGCTTTGCTCTCTCCTCCTATCAGCATGTCTTTCTTGACTCAGACACTGCATCTCTGTGAATACAAACAGATTTTTGGCTGTCCGGTGCTATTGGTCTCATGTCATCTCTGGCTTTTCGTTGCCCCTACAGATACGGCGTATGCAAAGAACCAGGATACGGGTCAGTGGTATTACTTCGATGACAGCAGTGTGTCTCCGGCTTCTGAAGATCAGATTGTGGTGAGTGTTGGTGTGTGTGGGGGAGAGCCCTCTGCCATGTTGTCCCGTGTGATCCATTCATCAGCCTCCTCTTCTGGCCATGCTATGTACTCCGCTCTTCCTGGCTGTGTTGAATCATTTATTTAGAAGCGCATGACACAAGATCAACAAACACGACTTACTAAACTGAAATCCAGTTTTACCACCCCACCCCCACATTTGAAACCGATTTACTCTTAATTCTCTTAAAACTTCTCCAAAATATAACCCTTTGAAGTTGTGGCAGCTCTTGAACCCGCCTTCATTTCCTTCACCTTCAGTCATCATCAGTCCCCTCGTTTCCTGATCCGTGCTGTCATGGGCTCACCTCTCGCAGCCATCAGTCATTTTTTGCTTTTCATCATGTGTGACTTTTAGAGCTGGTGTCAGTGATCGTATTATTGTTCCTAAACGTTTATATGAAGATACACATCCCCGACATCGCTTTAGGCATGCATGCTCAGAATTCAGCTGTGCAATATGTTGATCAGTAGCTTGATTATTCTTATCAGATCTACTCAGCAGATTGCACATCTAACCTCTGCCACACCCATGGTCCAGCAGGGAGGAGCGTGCATGTGTAAAAGGATGGTGCAGATGTATTTATATGACAGTTGAGGCAGGTTGCTGGCCTCTCGCATTGAACGTAGTCTTATGCAGGCCATAGACAGGTCGAAAACCGGCCATTTTTTTATTTAAAAAAAAAACGAAAAGTCAGTGGTTCGATCGGCCAACGTTACCACCAACGGTAAAAAAAACGGCCGATTTTCGTCCCGTCTACGGCCGGCATTTAATTACTTTTGTCCCTGCAGAGAGCTCCGCTATTATATTTGACATGAAAAAGTCTTGCGGTTGCAACAATGTATCCATTTCAGATACAGATGTTTTTATTCGAATACAAATAGATACAATGTTGCAACCGCAAGATTTTTCATGTAAAATATAATAGCGGACTGGAATTCTTTTCTTTTTCTTTTTTTTTTATTCTTTTTCTTTTTTTTCTTCTTTTTCTTCTTTCTTTTTTTTTTATTCTTTTTCTTTTTTTTTATTCTTTTTCTTTTTTTTTTTTCTTTTTTTTCTTTTTTTTCTTTTTCTTTTTCTTTCTTCTTTTTCTTCTTTTTTTTTTTATTCTTTTTCTTTTTTTTTTTTTTCTTTTTCTTGCTTTTTCTTCTTTTTCTTTCTTCTTTTTCTTTCTTCTTTTTCTTTTTTTTCTTTTTCTTTTTCTTTCTTCTTTTTCTTTCTTCTTTTGCTTCTTTTTCTTTTTTTTTCTTCTTTCTTCTTTTTCTTCTTTTTCTTTCTTTTTCTTTTTCTTTTTTTCTTTTTCTTTCTTCTTTTTCTTCTTTCTTTTTCTTCTTTCTTTTCTTTTTCTTTCTTCTTTTCCTTTTTTTATTCTTTTTCTTTCTTCTTTTTCTTTCTTTTTCTTTCTTTTTTCTTTTTTTTTTTCTTTTCTTTTTCTTGCAGGTCACAGCTCATGCACAGATTTTTAATCGGTAAAACAATCGGCCAATTTGCACATCATTGCCGGGAAAATCGGCCGCAAATTTTCCAACTTGACCGATAAAAAAAAAATGTGCCAAAACCCCGAAAAACGGCCGACCAATTAACCCACTAACGGTGCGAAAATCGGACGATTTTTCTTTTTTTTTCGGACGATTTTCGACCTGTCTATGGCCTGCATTAGTACAGAGCAAAGATCAGCATGCTCATTCCTTAGATCTTGTAAATCTGAATAATCAAGCAACTGATTAGCAGATTGGACAGCTATGTGACCATTACACATCAGCTTTAACCTTTTTTTCATCTTTTTTTTCCTTCCAGACAAAAGCGGCTTACGTACTGTTCTACCAGCGGCAGGATAATGTCAGCGTGAAATCGCCGTCGCCTGCAGCGTCCCTGGGTTCTCCCCCAGCCGATGAAGCTTTAGGGGATGAGGAGACACAGCAAGACATTGACTGTATGGACACCAACTAGAGGACTTTCTGTAGCGCCCCCCCTCCGTTGTCTGGAGTACGGCAGTGCGTCTGCCCTGAGATGTACATACTACCCTGATTACCGTTCCTGGATCGTCCAACCGGCATTGGGGGAGGGGCTGCTGCCGACACACAGTACAGAACGAGCGTCCACAACGGGAGGCCCCCCCCCTCCGGGGCGGCGGCGGTGGCGGCAGCTCATCCGGGGGGGGACTCTAGAGCAGGAGATGGTCATGTATCTGGTTTGGTGCCTGTGTTTATGCTCAGCTGAGGAGTATTTCTTTAATCCTGGCTTTAATTCTTTATTTTCTCCCTCCATGTTTGATTTGAACAAAATGAATTGAACACCAGCAGACTATGAAAAGTTATATTTTTAATACAAAGTACTGTAGCGCTCGCTAGGAACCATGATCTCGGCTCTCCTTCGGACGGCCGCCAGGGAACGATCACTTTCTGACGCTGCCGAGTTGAAGTGTGTATGGCCGACGCCGTGAGATTGCAAAGACCATTAAATAGCAAATTTAAAAAAAAAAAAAAAAAAAATGCATCCGCTTAAGAAGCCGGCTTTCTTTTGTTCCCGTTTTTTGGGGGTGGGGCCTATTTATTGATCAGGACAGTATTTAAAGGCACACACAGTGACTAGACGCAAGGATTGGGTGTGATATCTACAGGCGGAATGGGGGAGCTGATGGTTCATTAAACGTGATCAAAGCCTCCTGGATCGAGTGTTTTCCTTGTCTTCCTGTGTCATCTCCAACTGAACCGCATTCGGGAGCCTTCCTCAGGACACAATTTCCTACTGCAGTGCCACAAGGGCTCCGGATGCCAGGAGAAACCTTTAAAGGGGTTATAAACTCCCCAAAGATGAAACAAATCCTCCTACATAGGTTGTACAGGTTTTCTTCTGTCTTCTCTTTACAGCCATTCAAAGTCTAGAATTTATAACGCTTGTCTGAACTTTCAGAAAGCAGGGCATGGGGAGATGAAGTGAGAGCTGATTGGAGCTCTTCCCCTTCCCCCCTTTTCCCCTTCACACAGGAACAGAGCTGGGGCTGCCAATCACAGGCCGTGTGCTGGAGCTCCCTCTCCTATCATCTTCTTACTCTTGGTGTCAGGAAAACCTGTCCGATCAATTGACTCATGCAGATAAGCAGGGGGTGGGGAGATGAAGTGAGAGCTGATTGGTGCTTTTTCATTTTCCACTTTCCCCTTCCCCCCCCCCTTCTTTCTCCCCTTTCCCTTCTTTCTCCCTCCCCTCTCTGCTCCCTTTTTTTCCCCTCTCTGCTCCCTTTTTTTCCCCTCCCTGCTCCCTTTTTTTTCCCCTCCCTGCTCCCTTTTTTTCCCCTCCCTGCTCCCTTTTTTTCCCCTCCCTGCTCCCTTTTTTTCCCCTCCCTGCTCCCTTTTTTTCCCCTCCCTGCGCCCTTTTTTTTTTTTTCCCCTTCCCCTTTTTCTTTTTCCCTCCCCTTTTTCTTTTTCTCGCCCCTTTTTCTTCCCTCCCCCTTCTTTTTTCCCCTCCCCCTTCTTTTTTCCCCTCCCCCTTCTTTTTTCTTTCCCCCTCCCCCTTCTTTTTTCTTTCTCCCTCCCCCTTCTTTTACCCTTTCTCCCTCCCCCTTTTTTTTTTTCTCCCTCCCCCTTTTTTTTTTTTCTCCCTCCCCCTTTTTTTTTTTTCTCCCTCCCCCTTCTTTTTTTTTTCTCCCTCCCCCTTTTTTTTTTTTCTCCCTCCCCCTTCTTTTTTTTTTTTTTTTTTCTCCCTCCCCCTTCTTTTTTTTTTTTTTTTTTCTCCCTCCCCCTTCTTTTTTTTCTCCCCTTCACACAGTACACGGAAACCGATCTGAGGCTGCCAATCACAGGCTGTGTGCTGGAGCTCCCTCTCCTATCACCTTCTCACTCTTGGTGTCAGGAAAACCTGTCAGATCAATGGACTCATGCAGATTACGGAGGAATGAGGCAGCAGACAGAATTGACTCTTACTTCCCCGGTCACACCGATCCTGAATTTGAAATCGTGTAACTTCACAGTAAGTCCCACGATTTCAAAGTCGGATGACCTGCTGATTTGAGGTGCGATTTACAGGACATGACCAAGTCAGAAACACGCTGATAGGACCACTGTAATTGCAGGCAATAGGGTGTGAGTTGCAAGTCATGGCATGCCAAGTCGCTCTCAGTGTGACCGGGGATTTAGTTGATTTACTAAAACTGGAGAGTACAAAATCTGGTGCAGCTCAGCATGGCAGCCAATCAGCTTCTAACTTCAGCTTGTTCAGTTAAGCTTTGCCAAAAAAAAAAAAAAAAAAAAAAGCTGGAAGCTGATTGGTTCTATGCAGAGCTGCACCAGTTTTGAATTCTCCACGTTTAGTAAATCAACCCCTTTAGTGCTCTGGACTGAGACAAGTATACATGATAGAGGGATGTGCTTGGTTCATATGTCATGTCTGAGGTTTACAACCACTTTTAACTCTTCCTACCCAGAGGATCTTCAAGCCGGAGGTCTTTCATGATCACAGTGATTGGCTGTCACAATGATCACATGACCCTGAGGCTGTTCTACCGGCTCTTGATCATTGCTATGTGTCTGGGAGCTGTCGGTGACTGTGTGGTCACAATGCTGTGGGTTTACAATTGCAAACATAATGGCCGATTGTGAAGGGGGGGGGTAAAACCTTTTGGAGGTCAAGTGGGTAAAATCTGCTTTTATTAAAATATTTTATTGTAAGCCTATAAGGTTCTTGTGTAGACACTTCCTGTTACAGGGTGACAACGCTATGTGCCTTTTTCCCCAAATATGCGTCTGTGTTATCCTATCACATGGGCTTCTGATGGTGACTACATGTGGCCATTTCAGCACATGGCATGGTCCAATGTTGTCATCGTCCAGAAACCAGCCTTGAGAAATGCCATGAAGACAGGAATTGGCTGCAAAGCTGCAGAAAATCAACAGAACTGAAACGTAACAGAAAAGAGACGGTGGGTTCATGTACACTGCAAACTAAATGTAATCCAGCGCGGTTTCCATCGATGGGGTCACACGTGAATTTAAAGTTTTACTAAACCCAGGACCCGGCGTTCACCGTGTCTGCTCCCCCCCCCCCCCCCCCAGACCCGGCGTTCACCGTGTCCTCTCCCCTCCGGACCCCGCATTCACCGTGTCCGCTCTCCCATCCCCCCGCGCCCAGACCCGGCGTTCACCGTGTACTACACTCCCCCCAGACCCGACGTTCACCGTGTCCACTAACCCCCCTCAACCAACCCCCCCCCCTTGGACCCGGCATTCACTGTGTCCGCTCCCCCACCCCCCGGACCCAGCGTTCACTGTGTCCGCTAACCCCCCCGTACCCAGCGTTCACTGTGTCCACTATACACTCCACCCTGCCCCAGACCCGGCGTTCACCATGTCCGCCCCCCGGACCCGGCGTTCACCATGTCCGCCCCCCGGACCCGGCGTTCACCATTTCCGCTCCCCCCCATACCCAATGTTCACTATTTCCGCTCTCCTCGGTACACAGAACATTGAAATGCTATTTTTTGTAAAAATAAATTGCCAAATACCTTTACAGCAGTATATAGCTGTCTTGTGACTTCTATCGGTGTCCAGCTGAGCACTGGTTAAAGCTTGTGGGAGGAGTGTTCATTCTGCTTTAGGAGCATGCAGAACCCCTGACCTCTGAACAGTGCTCAGCACATGCACCCTCCCAAGAAAAAAAAAAAAAAAAAACCTCTAGCGATACACACCAAACTGAGCATGTGCAGAGTGACTTCACACAATATATCTTATCAGGAGATAAGAGGGGGCACTGGAAGAAGGGGAGGATCAGAGAAGACAGGATCAAACTGCCCTTTCATACCATGCGGAGGATTAACCCCTTAGGTCCCACAGTGAGTATAACCAGCATGCTTCCCTGCATCTACAGACTGATTGTACTGCTTAGTGACACTTTCCGTCCTGCAGAATTGTGGCTCTGCGCCCCATTGTGAATGAGAACCTGATTCAAACAGAGATACGGATCCAAGTATCCCTGAAGTGATGTAGTCTGAGATCATGTGACCACATGCCAAGGCTTCTAGTCATGTGACAAGCTGAGATGTTAAGTTGGTCATATACATGCAGATTTCTCATGTTCCCCCATCCGTGCTGCACAGTGTGGCTGGAGGAACCTCCCCTGCCAGCGATTGTATTCTGACAGTCGGAACCTGCGGGGATTTTTTAGTTTTAATTGATCTGCTTTAAATCGAGGTGATGTGTGGGCGGCCGTCTGCGACTGTCTGTGTCCGGTGCTGTCATTGTGGGTTGCTGCACCTCTATTGCATCAGGAAATACACGGCTGCATGTCCTCGATGGAGGTTTCTGTTCCGCTTCGCTGCACGCGGGAATCTCAATGAATTACAGGCGAGGCTGCAAGGTGTGTTGTAAGATGTCGGCTGTCTCCTGTGACCTCGCTCACCCTCAGCCATTGATTTCTTGGTTATCTGGATGTTGCAATGCAGGAAGAGCCTGGAATGGATTGTTTCCTCGTTCCCGAGTCCAATGTGAGCGCCCCCACATTGTATATCTGCAGGAAGAGCCTGGAATGGATGGTTCAGATTGTTTCCTCGTTCCCGAGTCCAATGTGAGCGCCCCCACATTGTATATCTGCAGGAAGAGCCTGGAATGGATGGTTCAGATTGTTTCCTCGTTCCCGAGTCCAATGTGAGCGCCCCCACATTGTATATCTGCAGGAAGAGCCTGGAATGGATGGTTCAGATTGCTTCCTCGTTCCCGAGTCCAATGTGAGCGCCCCCACATTGTATATCTGCAGGAAGAGCCTGGAGGAATGGATTGTTCAGATTGTTTCCTTGTTCCTGAGTCCAACGTGAGCGCCCCCACATTGTATATCTGCAGGAAGAGCCTGGAATGGATGGTTCAGATTGTTTCCTCGTTCCCGAGTCCAATGTGAGCGCCCCCACATTGTATATCTGCAGGAAGAGCCTGGAATGGATGGTTCAGATTGGACTCGGGAACGAGGAAACAATGTGAGCGCCCCCACATTGTATATCTGCAGGAAGAGCCTGGAATGGATTGTTCAGATTGTTTCCTCGTTCCTGAGTCCAATGTGAGCGCCCCCACATTGTATATCTGCAGGAAGAGCCTGGAATGGATGGTTCAGATTGTTTCCTCGTTCCCGAGTCCAATGTGAGCGCCCCCACATTGTATATCTGCAGGAAGAGCCTGGAGGAATGGATTGTTCAGATTGTTTCCTCGTTCCTGAGTCCAATGTGAGCGCCCCCACATTGTATATCTGCAGGAAGAGCCTGGAATGGATGGTTCAGATTGTTTCCTCGTTCCCGAGTCCAATGTGAGCGCCCCCACATTGTATATCTGCAGGAAGAGCCTGGAATGGATGGTTCAGCTTGGACTCGGGAACGAGGAAACAATGTGAGCGCCCCCACATTGTATATCTGCAGGAAGAGCCTGGAATGGATTGTTCAGATTGTTTCCTCGTTCCTGAGTCCAATGTGAGCGCCCCCACATTGTATATCTGCAGGAAGAGCCTGGAATGGATGGTTCAGATTGTTTCCTCGTTCCCGAGTCCAATGTGAGCGCCCCCACATTGTATATCTGCAGGAAGAGCCTGGAAGAATGGATTGTTCAGATTGTTTCCTCGTTCCTGAGTCCAATGTGACGATTGTTCGCTCAGCTGTTTGATTGCTCCAAGGCTCGGCAGGTGAAGTTCATCACCTATGTTCTGTAGAAGATCCATGGATGGAGGCTATATCTGCACGAAGCGGCCTGCAGCGCCCCCACATTGTATATCTGCACAAAGCGCCCCCACATTGTATATCTGCATGGAGCGCCCCCATGTTGTATATCTGCACCGAGCGGCCTAGAGCGCCCCCACGTTGTATATCTGCACGAAGCGGCCTGCAGCGCCCCCACATTGTATATCTGCACAAAGCGCCCCCCACATTGTATATCTGCAGGAAGAGCCTGGAATGGATGGTTCAGATTGTTTCCTCGTTCCCGAGTCCAATGTGACGATTGTTAGCTCAGCTGTTTGATTGCTCCAAGGCTCGGCAGGTGAAGTTCATCACCTATGTTCTGTAGAAGATCCATGGATGGAGGCTATATCTGCACGAAGCGGCCTGCAGCGCCCCCACATTGTATATCTGCACAAAGTGCCCCCACATTGTATATCTGCATGGAGCGCCCCCATGTTGTATATCTGCACCGAGCGGCCTAGAGCGCCCCCACGTTGTATATCTGCACGAAGCGGCCCGGAGCACCCCCACATTGTATATCTGCACGAAGTGGCCCGGTGCGCCCCCACATTGTATATCTGCATGGAGCGCCCCCGCATTGTATATCTGCACGAAGCGGCCCGGAGCGCCTCCACATTGTATATCTGCACAAAGCGCCCCCCACCTTGTATATCTGCACGAAGCGGCCCGGAGCACCCCCACCTTGTATATCTGCACCAAGCGGCCCGGAGCACCCCCACCTTGTATATCTGCACAAACTGGCCTGGAGTGCCCCCACATTGTATATCTGCACGAAGCGGCCCGGAACCCCCACACTGCTCATTCCAGAGTTGAAAAATTATAGAAGGATTTATATGGATTTTATTGGACAAAATTTACACTTTAGACAACTCTGATTGGGTAGACATTCAAATTACTAATATATGTCATAATTCATTACACCGGACCAGAGGTCAGAAACCTGTCCGTGTACCACAGGCGCCATGCAACACCGTTTCTGGCATGCAGTGTCAGATTTGCCCACCATATGTAGAGTGGCACAGGGACATGGTAGCTAAACATGGGTTCTCAGCCACCAAGTGGTAGGCCACGTCACATGACAGGGCGGAGTCAGCACATGCTGAAGCGCACAGTGCGCAGAAGTCGCCAACTGTCTGCAGAGTCAATAGCTAAAGACCTCCAAACTTGGTGTGACCTTCAGATGAGCCCAACAACAGTGCGTAGAGAGCTTCATGGAATGGGTTTCCATGGCCGAGCAGCTGCATCCAAGCCTTCCATCACCAAGTGCAATGCAAAGCGTTGGATGCTGTGGTGTAAAGCATGCCGCCACTGGACTCTAGAGCATGGAGATGTGTTCTCTGGAGTGACCAATCACGCTTCTCTGTCTGGCAATCCGATGGACGTGTCTGGGTTTGGCGGTTGCCAGGAGAACGGTACTTGCCTGACTGCATTGTGCCAAGTGTTAATTTTGGTGGAGGGGGGATTATGGTTTGGGGTTGTTTTTCAGGGGGTGGGCTTGGTCCCCTAGTTCCAGTGAAGGGAACTCTTAAAGCGACATTTTGGACAATTTCATGCTCCCAACTTTGTGGGAAGAGTTTGGGGATGGCCCCTTCCTGTTCCAACATGACTGCGCACCAGTGCACAAAGCAAGGTCCATAAAGACATGGAGGAGCCAGTTTGGGGTGGAGGAACTTGACTGGCCTGCACAGAGTCCTGACCTCAACCCCATAGAACACCTTTGGGATGAATTAGAGCGGAGACTGCGAGCCAGGCCTCCTCCCCCGACATCAGTGCCTGACCTGACAAATGTGCTTCTGGAAGAATGGTCCAACCTTCCCATAGACACCCTCCTAAACCTTGTGGACGGCCTTCCCAGAAGAGTTGAAGCTGTTATAGCTGCCAAGGGTGGGGCCAACTCAATATTGAACCCTACAGACTAAGACTGGGGGCCATTAAAGGTCATGTGTGTGGAAAGGGCGGGGCCAACTCAATATTGAACCCTGCGGTCTAATACTGGGGGGCCATTAAAGGTCATGTGTGTGGAAAGGCCGGCGGCCCAATACTTGGGGCAATATAGTGTACATATTTCTGACCCTTGCACTCTGCTCTACTGACCCCTGTACTCTGCCCTATATACTACTGACCCCTGTACTCTGCCCTATATACTACTGACCCCCCTCACTCTGTCTAACATACTGCTTAGTCCTTCACTCTTCCCTACAAACTACTGACCCCTGTACTCTGCTTTACCACTGACCCCTGCTCTCTGACTACAAACCACTGTGCTCTGACTTATGTACTGCTGACCTCCTCAGTCTGCTCTACAGCCTACTGACCCCCTGCATTCTGCCTTACATACTACTCACCCCTGCACTCTGCCCTACAGCCTACTGAGACCTGAACTCTGTTCTACAAATTACTCCTGTGTTCTGCCCTACAAAAACTCTGATCCTTTACTCTGCCTGTATACTGCTGACCCCGGCACTCTGTGCTACTGACTCCCCCAAACTATGCCTTACAAACTACTGACCCCTGTACTCTGTTCTTTTTTTTTTTTTCTCCCAGAATTCTCTCATTTTTTCTAACTGAATCCATGTGAAAACCTTTATCAGTAACTCTATAAACAGATAATAGTTCATGCTGAGACCCAGAACAACTGTCTACAACCAGGTCAGGCCAGATATATGGGGCAGAATGTGCGGCGTCATGGATGGGTTGGATGTGCCAGAGGTCAGGGCGTGGCATGGCGCCATGTATGTGATAAAAGCTCTGTAATGCCAGCAACGTATTATTATTTTACAGAAATAAATAGGTAATGGCACCTGAGGGAGTTCTCCGCTGGTGTCTCGTTTCCCAGTCATTGAGATGACACAAACAACAGAAAAAAAAAATCCACAGAAACAGTAAAAAGTGATCACATGGACCTAAAAAACAAGAAATGAGAGTTGGTCGCGGGGTAAATAGAGAAGTAAAACCTACTAAATATTTTTCAGAATTTTCCATATGAAGGAGTCTGAGCTGATAAACAATATGAGGATGGGAAGTATACATTGCACTACCTCAACGTCGATCAGGTCCAGAAACAGAATAAAGGAGAATTTATGACCTGGACCAGATGGCTTCCACCCATGTGACCTCCGAGAGCTGAGCTCAAGTTCTCTCTAAGGCCGGCCATACATAGGTCGAAAATCGGACCTAAGAATAATAGTTAGTGGGTCAATGGCACTGGCCGATTTTCATGGTTCCTCCCCTTTTCGGTGGTCATGCATATTGGAAAATTTATGAAAAACTACCAATTTTCAACTCAATGATAGTCAAATCGTACGATCGTTTTTCTGAAAAGAATACACGCATGAGCCGTGACCTGGAGGGAACAGAAGTTTCACCTGATATATGGGGTGAACTTTAGGACTTGGTCAGACGATTTTCTAAATTATTGATGGCACCATGGGATTACCGAAAAGAATATGCGCATGAGCAGGGGCGGACTGACGATTCATGGGGTCCCCCGGGCAATAGAGGATCATGGGGCCGCTGTATAATTGCCCACACTCAAAGCACACCCAAAAAAGCCTATAAAAGGTACCAGGGGCATTTTCATGGGCCCCCCTACTGACCCCGGGTCCTCAGGCAGTGCCCGAGTGCTTGAATGGTCAGTCCGCCCCTGCACATGAGCCATGACCTGGAAGGAACAGAAGTTTCACCTGTTATATGGGGTGAACTTTAGGACTCAGTTGGTCGATTTTCGAAATCATTGATGGCACCATCGGATTACCGAAAAGAATATGCGCATGAGCAGGGGCAGACAGACAATTCATGGGGCCCCCAGGCAATAGAGGATCATGGGGCCCCTGTGTCATTGCCCACACCCAAAAAAACCTATAAAAAGGTACCAGGGGCATTTTCATGGGCCCCCCTACTGACCCCGGGTCCTCAGGCAGTGCCCGAGGGCTTGAATGGTCAGTCCGCCCCTGCTCATGAGCCATAACCTGGAAGGAACAGAAGTTTCACCTGTTATATGGGGTGAACGTTAGGACTCAGTTGGTCGATTTTCGAAATCATTGATGGCACCATCGGATTACCGAAAATAATATGCAAATGAGCCATGACCTGGAAGGAACAGAAGTTTCGCCTGATATATGGGGTGAACTTTGACTTGGTCGGCCGATTTTCAAAATCATTGATGGCGCCATCAGGTAACCGAAAAGAATATGAGCATGAGCCGTGACCTGGAGGGAACAGACGTTTTGCCTGTTATATGGGGTGAACTTTATGCCTTGGTCGGCTGATTTTGGAAATCATGGATGGCACCATCGGATTACCGAGAGAACGACGTTTTCGGAATTTGAACCATGTATGGCCTGCATAAGCTGCGGTTTTTCAGATTTAGAAGCTCTAATGCAGTTCCTCCAGAGGTTTCTCGGGGTTCCTTGAGCAATTTCTGCCTCTCAGATATGTAACCACCGTCACCAATGTTTTTTTCAGCTATCTGTAAGGGTTGGGATTCTTCCTACACACCAAAAATGTAGGGAGTGTTCTCCCGAATGACCTTCATGATAAAGTAGCATGAGTTGTAGAGATAGTAATGATTAACTGGAAAGTTATTTCAAGTGTGCCTCAGTGTTGAAAAATTCTGCTGTCTGTCGTAGATTGGTGCCAGGCCAAGGTGGTGCCTTATCTTACAGGGGATCAATGTGTCTTCACCCGGTAGAAAAGTCTGCCTTGTATAACGGCCTTTCGCAACCTTTTCAACACAGAAGAACACCTGAAAGAACTTTCTGGTCTTCGGGAACTCCTGCTAAAAATGACTAGATCTACAAATCGTGATAAATTAGTGTGACGGTCAGTGGGAAGAATCCTAGCTAAAAAGGTCAATGGGAACGTGTATGAATGGCAGAAACTGTTCATTGCTCAAGGAACCCCTAGCAACCTCTGGAGGAACCCTAGCTGAGAAACCTTGTTCTGTAGTCAGGGAAATACTTCAGTCTGAGAGAGGTCCACATACAGGACTATCTGCTAGAAACCAAAATGATACCTAATCACCAGCCTGGATTAAACAAAGGCCAAAGTTATCAAACAAATCTTTCTTCTTTTGAGGAAGTAAAGTGGAGGATGTGGATGGAGTATTTTTGGACATCGGTATGACCCAGATGGTCTAACATGTAAGTTGTAAAAGAGCATTCCGTCTGAATTTGGTCTTCACTCCAGTTTTTTTTTTTTTTTAATCCATTTACATGGTTGAGATTGATTCATACTTTGAATGGTCTCAGGTTATTCAAGGGGTACCACCTAGTTCAGTGCTGGTAGAGGTGTTACCCAAAGGTTCAATAATAGTGATTTATCCTAAAATTCAATGATTTTAGTGATGTACCCCGAGGTTCAGTGTTGTTCATGGTGTACTCCAAGTTTCAGTGTTGGTACAACTGTAGCCAAAAGTTCAGTGTTGGTTGAGGTGTAACCCAAGGTTCAGTAATGGTGGTTTATCCCAAAATTAAGTGTTTTCATTGTGTACCCCTAGGTTCAGTGTTGGCAAGGTGTACCCCAAGTTGTTCATGGTGTATTTTCCAGTTTCAGTGTTGGTAGAAATGTACCCCAATGTTCAGAGTCAGTAGAAATGTACCTCAAGCTTCAGTGTTAGTTGTATTCCCAATGATTTAGTCTTGTTTGTGGTGTACCCCAAAGTTCAGAGTTGGCAGAGGTGCACCCCAAGATTTAGTGTTCTTTGTGGTGTAATCCAAAGTTCAGTGCTGGCAGAGGTCTACCTAAGGTTCATTGTGGTGTGCCCCAAGGTTCAGTGTTATTAGTGATATACCCCAAAGTTCAGAGGTGTTAATGGTGTACCCCCCAAAGTTCAGTGTTGGTAGAGGTCTATCCCAAGGTTCAGTGTTGGTAGAGGTCCTCCTAAGGTTTGGTGTTGTTCATGATATATTCCAAGGGTTAGTGGTGTACCCCAAGGTTCAGTGTTGGTAGAGGTCTTTCTAAGGTTTGGTGTTCATGGTATACTCCAAGGTTCAGTGTTGATAGAGGTCTTCCTTAGGTTCAATGTTGGTAAAGGTGTACCCCAAAGTTCACTGTTGTTCATTGAATACTCCAAGGTTCAGTGTTGGTAGAGGTGTATCCCAAGGTTCAGTGTTGGTAGAGGTCATCCTAAGGTTCAGTGTTGGTAGAGGTCATCCTAAGGTTCGGTGTTGGTAGAAGTCTTCCTAAGGTTCCGTGTTGTTCATGGTATATTCCAAGGTTCAGTGTTGTTAGTGGTGTACCCCAAGGTTCAGTGTTGGTAGAGGTCATCCTAAGGTTCGGTGTTGGTAGAAGTCTTCCTAAGGTTTGGTGTTGTTCATGGTATATTCCACGGTTCAGTGTTGGTAGAAGTCTTCCTTAGGTTCAACGTTGTTAGTGATGTACCCCAAAGTTCATTGTTTGTAAAGGTCTTCCTAATGTTCAGTGTTGTTCATGGAATACTCCAAGGTTCAGTGTTGGAAGAAGTCTTCCTAAGGTTCAAGGTTGTTCACGTATACTCCACGGTTCAGTTGTTAGTGGTGTGTCCAAAGATTTAGGCCTGTTTAACACTTTGGCATTTCAAAAACGCATAAAAAACGTGCCAAAACACTCACCATGCTTGTGGTACCTGTAATTATGAAAGGCACCCCAAATGCAGGTAGCAAGCCAAAATTCGTGAAAAACAAGCAAAAAAATGCACATTTCACATACGCACAAGCCTCACTGCAAAAGAAAAAAGCAATGTGCAGGAGCTACTTTAGTGCGTTTATCACACAGAGGTTGCCAATTCAAGTGAATGGGCTGGTCTATGGTGTCACGTGACAAACACACAAAAAAGTGTGGAAAATGTTGTGCGGGTGTGAATGGGGCCTAAGTGTTGGCAGTGGTGTACCCCAACGTTCATTGTTGGTGGAAGTCTGCCCCAAGGTTCAGTGTTATCATTTGTGTACCCCAATGTTCAATGTTATTATTGGTGTACCCTATCATTCATTGTTAGTGGTGTAACCCAAGGTTCAGTGTCATTATTTCTGTACCCCAAGTTTCATTGTGGTGTACCCCAAGGTTCATTGTTAGCGGTGTACCCCAAGGTTCAGAGTTATCATTGGTGTACCCCAAAGTTCCTTGTTAGTGGTGTACCCCAAGGTTCATTATTAGTGCTGTACCCAAAGGTTCCTGGTTAGTGGTGTACCCCAAGGGTCAGTGTTATTATTGGTGTACCCCAAAGTTCAGTGTCATTATTTCTGTACCCCAAGTTTCATTGTGGTGTACCCCAAGGTTCAGTGTTATTGGTGTACCCCAAGGTTCCTTGTTAGTGGTGTACCCCAAGGTTCAGTATTATTGGTGTACCTCAAGGTTCCTTGTTAGTGGTGTACCCCAAGGTTCAGTATTATTGGTGTACCCCAAGGTTCAGTATTATTGGTGTACCCCAAGGTTCAGTGTTAGTGGTGTACCCCAAGGTTCCTTGTTAGTGGTGTACCCCAAGGTTCCTTGTTAGTGGTGTATCCCAAGGTTCAGTATTATTGGTGTACCTCAAGGTTCCTTGTTAGTGGTGTACCCCAAGGTTCAGTATTAGTGGTGTACCCCAAGATTCAGTATTATTGGTGTACCCCAAGGTTCCTTGTTAGTGGTGTACCCCAAGGTTCCTTGTTAGTGGTGTACCCCAAGGTTCATTGTTGGGACCCATTACTTTCCTTATTGCTGAAAAAAAGATCCTTATTGTGGTGTAAATCTTTGTGAATTGGTCCCGTCATCGTCTCCTAAATCAGGTTTACAATGGAAGATGTACCAAATTCTCCTGAGGGCCTTTAATGTCCTGGGGGTCCTGGTCCTGCACTCCCAACAACAATGGACAAGTCACAAGTCACCCAAACATTTATGTAGTCCTCAGTTGGGTTTGGCGCAAAACCAAATCCAAACAAGCCTTCACCCGCTACAAATCTGCCTTCCGCACCTACACCTCCTCCCTCCATGCTGCCAAACAGGCCTACTTCTTGACCCTCATCAAGGCCCTCTCCTCCAATCCTCGCCGACTCTTCTCTGCCTTCAACTCTCTACTCTCTCCACCCCCACCTCCACCCAGCACCTCACTCACTGCCCTTGAGATTGCCAATCACTTCAAAAACAAAATTGACACAATTCGCAAGGACATTGCCGCAACTCACACGCCCTCTCAACCTGTCCCCTCTCACACAGCTACCCCCTTATCCCCCCTCCCCCTCGACATAACCCGCAGGGACTTCGTCGCTGCTCAAACTCTCTCCAACCCCCTTCACCCTCACTCAGCTACCCCCTCATCACCCCTCTCCCACGGCCCCACCACTGCTCTGACCTCCTCTTCCACCCCACCCTACATTCCTCATACTGAAGCTCCCCCAACACTCCACACCCTTGACCTTACTACCATCGAGGAAGTCTCCAAGACCCTCTCTGATGCCCGCCTCACCACCTGCCCCCTCGACCCTATCCCCTCACAACTCCTACGACCTTCCTCCTCCTCCATCCTACGCTCCCTCACCCACATCTTCAATCTCTCCCTCTCCTCAGGCACTTTCCCCTCCCCTCTGAAACATGCACACATCACCCCCATACTTAAAAAGCCCTCCCTGGACCCCAATGACCCGAACAACCTCAGACCCATCTCCCTGCTCCCATTTACATCTAAACTCCTCGAGCGCCTAGTCTATGCCCGCCTATGCTCTCACCTCAACGACAACAACCTCCTCGATCCCCAACAGTCCGGCTTCCGTCCCCTACACTCCACCGAAACTGCCTTACTCAAACTCTCCAACGACCTGCTAACCGCCAAAGCTAATGGACACTATTCAGTGCTCCTACTCCTTGACCTCTCTGCGGCCTTCGACACAGTCGACCACCCCCTCCTCCTCAAAAAACTACACTCCCTCGGCCTCAGAGATTCTGCTCTCTCCTGGATCTCATCCTACCTGTCACAACGCTCTTTCAGCGTTACCTATAATGCTACCACCTCCCCCTCACTCCCCCTCTCTGTTGGGGTCCCTCAAGGCTCTGTCCTCGGGCCCCTTCTCTTCTCCATCTATACCTCCTCCCTTGGCCAACTCATACACTCTCACGGCTTCAACTACCACCTCTATGCCGACGACACACAAATCTATCTCTCAACCCCCCACCTCACCCCCTTGGTCTCAGCCCGAATCACACACCTACTGAGCGACATATCAGACTGGATGTCGCTCCACTTCCTTAAATTGAACCTCTCCAAAACCGAGTTTCTTGTCTTCCCCCCAGCCCGGACACCACCCCCCATTGATTTCTCCGTCACATCCAACAACGCTACCATCAAACCCGCCCTGCAGGCCAGAGTACTGGGTGTCATTCTGGACTCCAACCTATCCTTCCAGCCCCAAGTCCAATCTTTAACAAACTCGTGCAGACTCCACCTCCGCAACATCGCCAAAATCCGCACGTTCCTAACCCCAGAAACCACTAAACAGCTCATCCACTCCCTCATCATATCACGACTCGACTACTGCAACTCCCTCCTCACTGGCCTGCCTCGCCGCTGGCTATCCCCTCTTCAGTCCATCCTGAACACGGCTGCCAGACTCATTCACCTTTCCAACCGCTCTGTCTCCGCCACCCCCCTCTGCCAATCCCTCCACTGGCTTCCGATTGCGCAACGGATCAAATTCAAAATCCTAACGCTGACGTACAAAGCTGTCCACCATACTGCCCCGAACTACATCACTGACCTAATATCCAAGTACCGCCCAGCACGCACACTCCGCTCCTCACAAGACCTCCTTCTCTCTAGTTCCCTGGTCTCCTCCTCCCATGCCCGCCTCCAGGACTTCTCCAGGGTGTCACCCATCCTCTGGAACTCCCTGCCCCAACCCATCAGATTATCACCTACTCTCCTCTCCTTTAGGCGCACCCTGAAAACCCATCTCTTCAGGGAAGCCTACCCCACCCCCTGCTAACTTGCCTCCCTCCTCCACTCTTCCTACCACTCCATCCCCCACAGCTATCTCCTCCTGTGCCACCACCCCCTCCCTCCTAGATTGTAAGCTCGAAAGAGCAGGGCCCTCGATCCCCTCATGTTTTGCATTGTATTGGTATTGTTCTGTCACATGTTCTGTCTCCCTTTGTAATGTACAGCGCTGAGCGAACTATTGGCGCTTTATAAATACTGTATAATAATAATAATAATGAACTGTCTTCCATGCCATGTTCATGAGAATCCTCCCCTCCCCCCTCCAGTCCAGTCCAGGGACCCACCATGTCTAGGGGTCCTCACCTCCCTGCATGCACCCCCTTCCTCGGCTATGACTTTAATGGGAAATAATCTTGGCTTTCCATCCATGCTGACTAAAACACAGCAACCAATCAAATCCCAGCTTTCATTTTGTCCAAGTCTGGGGATAAATACCGACATCTGATTGGCTGCTGGGGTTTAATAGGCCTTATGCAGGCCATAGATGGGGAGAAAAACGGCAGATTTTCGGCCGATTAACGAACTATCGGTCGGTCTAAAAAACTTACCTGACCACCAATTATTACGAAAATCGGCCGATTAATGAGTAACCTATAACGGGAAATGATGTCATTTTGTGGCCTTTGTGATCCTTTTTCGGAAAACGATCGTTCGTTTTTGACCATCAATGAGGATAAAGTCGGGCGTTTTTCGAAAATTTTCCAACATCACCGATAATCTGAAAGTCCAAAATACACGAAAAACGGCCGACAAAATCGTCCACTAACGATAAGATAATCGGCCGGTTTTATTTTCGGACGAAAAATCGGCCGTTTTTATCCCCATCTATGGCCTGCATTAGTCTGCACAACGTGAAGGAGAACTAAGCTGTGCTGTCCACTGAGGATGGCGCCGTCTTAGCATCTGTTTACATCCACAGTTACCATGGTGACACATGACCAGCTACAACACCAGCCATTGGAAGTCAGGGTGAGCGGACGCCCGGTCCCATGACTTAAAGGGGAACTAAACCTTCCCATCCATTACAGCCAAGGAAGCCGCCATCTTGGCCTCTGCAGTTGCCATGGCGATGCGCATGTGATCAGTTATGACACCGGCCATTTGATGGCAGTTTGGTGGAGAGCACAAGCAACTGTGACAGTTATCATTTCAGGGCGTGCCTGGGGGGGAAACCGATAAATCGCTGGGTATAGTTCCCCTTTCAAATGGAACGGTTTTGGAAACCGTTAAATTGGGCTTAGTTCCACATTAAAGTGTCTGTTGCCCATAGCAACCAGCTCAGCCTACCTACCTGCACTGTCTGTTGCCCATAGTAACCAGCTCAGCCTACCTACCTGCACTGTCTGTTGCCCATAGTAACCAGCTCAGCCTACCTACCTGCACTGTCTGTTGCCCATATCAACCAGCTCAGCCTACCTGTGTTGTCTGTTGCCCATAGCAACCAGCTCAGCCTACCTACCTGCGCTCTGTTGCCCATAGCAACAAGCTCAGCCTACGTACCCAGGGGCGGACTGACAACTCATGGGGCCCCCGGGCAATAGGGGATCATGGGGCCCGTGTCCTTGCCCAAACTCAAAAAAGGCAGTGCCCGAGTTTCCAAATGGTCAGTCCGCCCCTGAACATACCTGTGCTGTCTGTTGCCCATATCAACAAGCTCAGCCTACCTACCTGCACTGTCTTTTGCCCATAGCAGCCAGCTCAGCCTACCTACCTGCACTGTCTGTTGCCCATAGCAACCAGCTCAGCCTACCTACCTGCGCTTTGTCTGTTGCCCATAGGAACCAGCTCAGCCTACCTACCTGCGCTCTGTTGCCCATAGCAACCAGCTCAGCCTACCTACCTGCGCTGTGTCTGTTGCCCATAGCAACCAGCTCAGGCTACCCAACATGCACTGGGTAGCTTCAAACTGATTGGTTGCCGTGGGTAACAGGCAGCATCAGGCTGTGAAGCAGGCTGGATGTCCCCATTGTGGCCGCCATGTCAGAGAAGGTGATGAGGTGCCGGCAGGAGCTCTCCGCCGCCATCAGACGAGCTCTGGAGAACGCCCACCGACCAACCAATGAGGAAAGGCCCCACTCTGGCCCCACAGACCTCCAATACAGCCGGCCCAGGGGCCCGTCCTTCATGGAAAACACCAGGAAGGTGACGCCGACCCACCACACCGATAAGGGGGAGAAAACGGTTCCCAAAACAGAAAATGTTGCCCCTCCCACCAACATCCAGAGACCTCCCACGAGGAGCGAGTGCAGGTATGACATCATCCGAACGCAACAATCACATGACCGTGCATGGAGCAATGTGCTGTGAGGGATGGGGAGATTGGTTCTCTATGTGTCGCGGTGTCAACAAGACAGGAAATTATAGAGAATACAAACGGTTGTCACCAGAACAGGAAGTGAGGGGAAATCTTCCAATGGGGACACCTGTTTCAGTGACACCTATGGTGGGAGGGGAGATTTATTCTCTATGTGTCCTGGTGTCACCAAGACAGGAAATGATAGGGAATCCAAATGTTGGTTGTCACCAGAACAGGAAGTGAGGGGAACTCTTCCAGTGGGGACACCTGTTCTGGTGACACCTATGGTGGGAATGGAGATTTAATCTCTGTGTCCTGGTGTCACGAAGACAGGAAATGATAGGGAATTCAAAGGTTAGTTGTCACCAGAACAGGAAGTGAGGGGAACTCTTCCAGTGGGGACACCTGTTCCGGTGACACCTATGGTGGGAATGGAGATTTAATCTCTGTGTCCCGGTGTCACGAAGACAGGAAATGATAGGGAATTCAAAGGTTAGTTGTCACCAGGACAGGAAGTGAGGGGAAATATTTCAATGAAGACATCTGTTCTGGTGACACCTAAGGTGGTAAGGGAGGTTTAATCTCTCTATGTCCCGGGGTCACTACAACAGGGAGTCATAAGAAAATCAAAATGATCGTTGTCACCAGGATAGGAAGTGAGGGGAAATCTTTCAATGGGGACACCTGTTCTGGTGACACCTATGGTGGGAATGGAGATTTAATTTCTGTGTCCCGGTGTCACAAAGACAGGAAATTATAAGGAATCCAAAGGCTTGTTGTCAACAGGACAGGAAGTGAGGGGAAATCTTCCAGTGGGGACACCTGTTTCAGTGACACCTATCGTGGGAAGGGAGATTTATTCTCCATGTGTCCTGGTGTCACCAAGACAGGAAATGATAGGGAATCCAAATGTTGGTTGTCACCAGAACAGGAAGTGAGGGGAACTCTTCCAGTGGGGACACCTGTTCCGGTGACACCTATGGTGGGAATGGAGATTTAATCTCTCTGTCCCGGTGTCACGAAGACAGGAAATGATAGGGGATTCAAAGGTTAGTTGTCACCAGGACAGGAAGTGAGGGGAAATATTTCAATGAAGACATCTGTTCTGGTGACACCTAAGGTGGAAAGGGAGGTTTAATCTCTCTATGAACCGGTGTCACTACAACAGAAAGTCATAAGAAAATCAAAATGATCGTTGTCACCAGGATAGGAAGTGAGGGGAAATCTTTCAATGGGGACACCTGTTCTGGTGACACCTATGGTGGGAATGGAGATTTAATCTCTGTGTCCCGGTGTCACCAAGACAGGAAATTATAAGGAATCCAAAGGTTAGTTGTCACCAGGACAGGAAGTGAGGGGAAATCTTCCAATGGAGACACCTGTTCTGGTGACACCTAAGGTATATTGAACGACCGATTTTTTTTTTTTTAAATCGGTTGATGTTTGACCCGTCTATGGCCTGCATTAGATTGACCAAAACACCATAATAGGAGGACAAACCCTGAACAATCCATACCGTTTGTATCCAATCAGGCAGGTCCTTGTTGATGGTAGATCTAAAGGAGATTGTACAATCCGATTGTATAGTGTATGGTCAACTTAAGCAGGCCATGGACAGTTCGAACATCGGCCAATTTTTCGAAAAAAAAAACGAAAATCGGTCATTCGTTTGGCCGACGTTACCACTAACGGTAAAAAAAAATCGGCCGACTAAATCCTAAAGTTCGCCCCATAACTTCTGTCCGGCTCCTGCGCGGACTTTTTATCGGTAAAACGATCGGCCAATTTGCCCATCATTGCCGGGAAAATCGGCCAATCGTTGGCCACGAAATTTTTAACATGACCGATGAAAAAAATGTGCCGACCAATTAACCCACTAACAGTACGAAAATCGGACAATTTTTTTTTTCGGACGATTTTCGAACCATCTATGGCCAGCATTAAGGGCCTTCGTTGGATGCCGACTGAATGGAAGGTTCAGGTCTGTCCGCCTATTACAGATTGTCGTGTGTATGGTCACCCTAAGGCCATGAAATCTTCTGTGCAGCCTGAAGGCCAATGTGATTGGCTATGAATTGGATGGAATGTTAAGTCTGGGTTGTCTCTAGAGGAGATTGTACAATCGGGTTGTATCGTGTATGAGGTACACCGGCAGGATTTTCATGATTAGTTTTGGAAAATAACGGCCAATCGTGGATTTGCCAGATTGGCCCACAAACGGGCCCCCCTGTTGGTGGTGGAAGGATGGGGGTCCCTCCAGGATTGGCTCCTCTCTGTCATGTTGATTGTTTCGTCTGTTTGGGGATCTCACCCGTCTCTCGTCTTTTCTCACCAACCAGATCAGAGGAGCTCCCTGCAGACCTGAGCCCGGCGGACACTTCCCGAGATCTGAACGATTTTATCAGTGAGTGACCTCCACACTACTACCGATAAAGAGGACCTGTGTGAGCAGGCTGAGATGGAAGCTGCCGTTCCCTGAGAGCAGTGTGGGGCCCCCAAGTATGGGATGACACCTGAGAGCAGTGTGGGGCCCCCAAGTATGGGATGACACCTGAGAGCAGTGTGGGGCCCCCAAGTATGAATGACACCTGAGAGAAGTATGGGGCCCCCAAGTATGGGATGACACCTGAGAGAAGTATGGGGCCGCCAAGTATGGGATGACACCTGAAAGTAGTGTGAGGCCCCCAAGTATGGGATGACACCTGAGAGCAGTGTGGGGCCCCCAAGTATGGGATGACACCTGAGAGCAGTGTGGGGCCCCCAAGTATGGGATGACACCTGAGAGCAGTGTGGGGCCCGCAAGTATGGGATGACACCTGAGAGAAGTATGGGGCCCCCAAGTATGGGATGACACCTGAGAGCAGTGTGGGGCCCCCAAGTATGGGATGACACCTGAGAGCAGTGTGGGGCCCGCAAGTATGGGATGACACCTGAGAGAAGTATGGGGCCCCCAAGTATGGGATGACACCTGAGAGCAGTATGGGGCCCCTGAATATGGGATGACACCTGAGAGCAGTATGGGGCCCCCAAGTATGGGATGACACCTGAGAGCAATATGGGGCCCCCAAGTATGGGATGACACCTGAGAGAAGAAGGGGGCCCCTGGAGCCATGGAATGACACCTGAAAGCAATATGGGGCCCCTGAGTATGTAATGACACCTGAAAGCAGTATGGGGCCCCTGGAGCCATGGAATGACAACTGAAAGCAATATGGGGCCCCCTAATATGGAATGACACCTCAGAGTAGTATGGGGCCCCCAAGTATGGAACGACACCTGAGAGTAGTATGGGGCCCCCAAGTAGGGAATGACACCTGAGAGTAGTATGGGGCCCCCCCAAGTATGGAATGACACCTGAGAGCAGTATGGGGCCCCGAACTATGGAATGACACCTGAGAGTAGTATGGGGCCCCCAAGTAAGGAATGACACCTCAGAGTAGTATGGGGCCCCCAAGTATGGAATGACACCTGAGAGTAGTATGGGGCCCCCAAGTATTAAATGACACCTGAGAGTAGTATGGGGCCCCCAAGTATGGAATGACACCTGAGAGCAGTATGGGGCCCCCAAGTATGGAATGATACCTGAGAGTAGTATGGGGCCCCCAAGTATGGAATGACACCTGAGAGCAGCATGGGGCCCCCGAGTATGGAATGACACCTGACAGCAGTATGGGGCCCCCAGAGCAATGGAATGACACCTGAGAGCAGTATGGGGCCCCCAAGTATGGAACGACACCTGAGAGCAGTATGGGGCCCCCAAGTAAGGAATGACACCTCAGAGTAGTATGGGGCCCCCAAGTATGGAATGACACCTGAGAGTAGTATGGGGCCCCCAAGTTTTAAATGACACCTGAGAGCAGTATGGGGCCCCCAAGTATGGAATGACACCTGAGAGCAGTATGGGGCCCCCAAGTATGGAATGACACCTGAGAGTAGTATGGGGCCCCCAAGTATGGAATGACACCTGAGAGCAGCATGGGGCCCCCGAGTATGGAATGACACCTGACAGCAGTATGGGGCCCCCAGAGCAATGGAATGACACATGAGAGCAGTATGGGGCCCCCAAGTATGGAACGACACCTGAAAGCAGTATGGGGCTCCCAAGTATGGAACGACACCTGAGAGCAGTATGGGGCCCCCAGAGCAATGGAATGACACCTGAGAGTAGTATGGGGCCCCCAAGTATGGAATGACACCTGACAGCAGTATGGGGCCCCCAGAGCAATGGAATGACGAACCAGCAAACACAAATGCTCCTGCGGTTGGGGGTGGACTCGATGCTACAACCACATTAAGAACGTCCTGGAACATGCACACCTTGCTGCCCTCAAATGGACCGAGGGAATCCAAATACACTGAATGGGGAAAGAACAAAGAGAGGGCGCACAGGCCTAGTGCATTACCATAAAAAATGTTTAATAAAGAATAAAGTAGGTGTTGTACTCACAAACGACAATATAGTCAAGGCACATCATAAAAGAACAGCTGGGTCAGCACCGCGCTGAGTAACAGGCCGCAATGGGGAGTTTAGACATCCAAAAGGTTGACGCGTTTCAAGGACTTGCCTCTTCCTCAGAGCCAACTGACCAAATGTCTGATCCCTCTTTTATATGCTCACTACTAGTTAAACCAAAGGTCACATGGGCCGTCCTGGACACTCCCCTGTGCAGGGGGAGGAGTCACAGGGGCAATCGACATAGTGTAAGTGAACACGAAAGGTCTATACAAATATATATATACAGTGGGGATCGAAAGTTTGGGCACCCCAGCTAAAAATTTGTATTAATGTGCATAAAGAAGCCAAGGAAAGATGGAAAAATCTCCAAAAGGCATCAAATTACAGATTAGACATTCTTATAATATGTCAACAAAAGTTAGATTTTATTTCCATCATTTACACTTTCAAAATAACAGAAAACAAAACAATGGCGTCTGCAAAAGTTTGGGCACCCTGCAGAATTTATAGCATGCACTGCCCCCTTTGCCAAGCTGAGACCTGCCAGTGTCATGGATTGTTCTCAATCATCGTCTGGGAAGACCAGGTCATGTCAATCTCAAAGGTTTTAAATGCCCAGACTCATCTGACCTTGCCCCAACAATCAGCACCATGGGTTCTTCTAAGTAGTTGTCTAGAAGACTGAAAATAGTTGACGCTCACAAAGCTGGAGAAGGCTATAAGAAGATAGCAAAGCGTTTTCAGATGTCAATATTCTCTGTTCGGAATGTAATTAAGAAATGGCAGTCATCAGGAACAGTGGAAGTTAAAGCAAGATCTGGAAGACCAAGAAAAATATCAGACAGAACAGCTCGCAGGATTGTGAGAAAAACAATTCAAAACCCACGTTTGACTGCACGATCACTCCAGAAAGATCTGGCAGACACTGGAGTTGTGGTACACTATTCCACTATAAAGAGATACTTGTACAAATATGGTCTTCATGGAAGAGTCATCAGAAGAAAACCTCTTCTACGTCCTCACCACAAAAATCATCGTTTGAACTTTGCAAATGAACATATAGACAAGCCTGATGCATTTTGGAAACAAGTTCTGTGGACCGATGAGGTTGAAATTGAACTTTTTGGCCGGAATGAGCAAAGGTACGTTTGGAGAAGAAGGGGCACAGAATTTAATGAAAAGAACCTCTGTCCAACTGTTAAGCATGGGGTTGGATCAATCATGCTTTGGGGTTGTGTTGCAGCCAGTGGCACAGGGAACATCTCACGAGTAGAAGGAAAAATGGATTCAATAAAATTTCAGCAAATTTTGGATGGTAACTTGATGCCATCTGTGAAAAAGATGAAGTTAAAGAGAGGATGGCTTCTACAAATGGATAATGATCCTAAACAAACCTCGAAATCCACGGGGGATTACATCAAGAGGCGTAAACTGAAGGTTTTGCCATGGCCTTCACAATCTCCTGACCTCAAAATCATTGAAAATCTATGGATAGACCTTAAAAGAGCAGTGCGTGACAGACAGCCCAGAAATCTCAAAGAACTGGAAGACTTTTGTAAGGAAGAACGGGCAAAGATACCTCAAACAAGAATTGAAAGACTCTTGGCTGGCTACAAAAAGCGTTTACAAGCCGTGATACTTGCCAAAGGGGGCAGTACAAGATATTAACTCTGCAGGGGGCCCAAACTTTTGCAGACGCCATTTTTTTGTTTTCTGTTATTTTGAAAGTGTAAATGATGGAAATAAAATCTAACTTTTGTTGACATATAAGAATGTCTAATCTGTAATTTGATGCCTTTTGGAGATTTTTCCATCTTTCCTTGGCTTCTTTATGCACATTAATACAAATTTTTAGCTGGGGTGCCCAAACTTTCGATCCCCACTGTATGTGTATAAATAAAACCATTGAAACTAGTGACAATCATACAATCATATGAACCATAAGAAGTGTGCACAGTGAAAAATAAATAAATGGAAAGTTACACATATATATAAAAAATAATAAAAATCCTTCCCTGATGATGCACTGCACTGCTCGCCTTTAAATAAATGGATGGATGGATGAGCAACGCTACGAAGCTGCCTAGTGCTCTGCTTGCCATAGACAACCATGGGACATGGATTTAATATAGAGAGTAGATCTGAAACCAGCAGAGACACTTATTAATTCATAGAGATGCAGCCTACAGGGTGTGTGCTATCATTCTAGTGTAGTCATATGATGAGACATGGGCATGTGTGGCAATGCAGTGCACCATGGATGGATATGCATATGCGATACTATATACAAGAACAAAGGAGATAAATCACTAGTAAAACATAAATGTTGATATAAAACGTTACAAAAAACTTCTTAATATGGTTCACAAAGTTTAAATAAAATAAAATTAAATAAGTATTGTTACAATATAGTATAATATCTGGTAAAATTGGTATAGTGTACGGTATATGTGTGTATGCATAGACATGGAAGCATAAGAAATATAAATATATAGGAAAAAAAAAAATTATAATAATAAAAAAAGAAAAAAAAAATTAAAATTAATAATTATATAAAAAAACGTATAAAAGATGTATATATGTGTTATATATAAGAATTATATAAAAATGTCAAAGGCGTTATGGAACAAGCACTTGCAGGATGAGAAAGCAGTTCTCGAAGAGAGCTCACTGGACAACATGCGTGCGCACATGTGTGTGTAACACGTCCACATGAGCAACTGCTTTTTAGTAAAAAACATGTTTATACATACATACATAAACCCACACACACATATGGAAACTGAATGAAAAGATGGGTGACCAATGAATGACCCATAGACACAAGCAGAGCACTAGGCAGCTTCGTAGCGTTGCTCATCCATCCATTTATTTAAAGGCGAGCAGTGCAGTGCATCATCAGGGAAGGATTTTTATTATTTTTTATATATGTGTAACTTTCCATTTATTTATTTTTCACTGTGCACACTTCTTATGGTTCATATGATTTTATGATTGTCACTAGTTTCAATGGTTTTATTTATACACATATACAGTCAGGTCCATAAATATTGGGACATGGACACAATTCTAACATTTTTGGCTCTATACACCACCACAATGGATTTGAAATGAAATTAACAAGATGTGCTTTAACTGCAGATTGTCAGCTTTAATTTGAGGATATTTATATCCAAATCAGGTGAACGGTGTAGGAATTACAACAGTTTGCATATGTGCCTCCCACTTGTTAAGGGACCAAAAGTAATGGGACAATTGGCTTCTCAGCTGTTCCATGGCCAGGTGTGTGTTATTCCCTCATCCCAATTACAATGAGCAGATAAAAGGTCCAGAGTTCATTTCAAGCGTGCTATTTGCATTTGGAATCTGTTGCTGTCAACTCTCAAGATGAGATCCAAAGAGCTGTCACTATCAGTGAAGCCATCATTAGGCTGAAAAAACAAAACAAACCCATCAGAGAGAGAGCAAAAACATTAGGCGTGGCCAAAACAACTGTTTGGAACATTCTTAAAAAGAAGGAACGCACCGGAGAGCTCAGCAACACCAAAAGACCCGGAAGACCACGGAAAACAACTGTGGTGGATGACCGAAGAATTCTTTCCCTGGTGAAGAAAACACCCTTCACAACAGTTGGCCAGATCAAGAACACTCTCCAGGAGGTAGGTGTATGTGTGTCAAAGTCACCAATCAAGAGAAGACTTCACCAGAGTGAATACAGAGGGTTCACCACAAGATGGAAACCATTGGTGAGCCTCAAAAACAGGAAGGCCAGATTAGAGTTTGCCAAACGACATGTAAAAAAGCCTTCACAGTTCTGGAACAACATCCTATGGACAGATGAGACCAACATCAACTTGTACCAGAGTGATGGGAAGGGAAGAGTATGGAGAAGGAAAGGAACTGCTCATGATCCGTCACATACCACCTCATCAGTGAAGCATGGTGGTGGTAGTGTCATGGCGTGGGCATGTATGGCTGCCAATGGGACTTGTTCTCTTGTATTTATTGATGATGTGACTGCTGACAAAAGCAGCCGGATGAATTGTGAAGTGTTTCGGGAATATTATCTGCTCATATTCAGCCAAATACCCTCAAATTAAAGCTGACAGTCTGCAGTTAAAGCACATCTTGTTCGTTTCATTTCAAATCCATTGTGGTGGTGTATAGAGCCAAAAATGTTAGAATTGTGTCCATGTCCCAATATTTATGGACCTGACTGTATATATATATTTGTATAGACCTTTCGTGTTCACTTACACTATGTCGATTGCCCCTGTGACTCCTCCCCCTGCACAGGGGAGTGTCCAGGACGGCCCATGTGACCTTTGGTTTAACTAGTAGTGAGCATATAAAAGAGGGATCAGACATTTGGTCAGTTGGCTCTGAGGAAGAGGCAAGTCCTTGAAACGCGTCAGCCTTTTGGATGTCTAAACTCCCCATTGCGGCCTGTTACTCAGCGCGGTGATGACCCAGCTGTTCTTTTATGATGTGCCTTGACTATATTGTCGTTTGTGAGTACAACACCTACTTTATTCTTTATTAAACATTTTTTATGGTAATGCACTAGGCCTGTGCACCCTCTCTTTGTTCTTTCCCCATTCAGCAATGGAATGACACCTGAGAGTAGTATGGGGCCCCCAAGTATGGAATGACACCTGAGAGCAGTATAGGGCCCCCAAGTATGGAATGACACCTGACAGCAGTATGGGGTCCCCCGAGTATGGAATGACACCTGACAGCAGTATGGGGCCCCCAGAGCAATGGAATGACACCTGAGGGCAGTATGAGGCCCCTGGAGCCATGGAATGACACCTGAGAGCAGTACGGGGCCCCTGGAGCCATGCAATGACACCTGAGGGCAGTATGAGGCCCCCAAGTATGGAACGACACCTGAGAGCAGTATGGGGCCCCCGAGTATGGAATGACACCTGACAGCAGTATGGGGCCCCCAGAGCAATGGAATGACACATGAGAGCAGTATGGGGCCCCCAAGTATGGAACGACACCTGAGAGCAGTATGGGGCTCCCAAGCATGGAATGACACCTGAGAGCAGTATGGGGCCCCCAAGTATGAAATGACACCTGACAGCAGTATGGGGCCCCCAGAGCAATGGAATGACACCTGAGAGCAGTATGGGCCCCCCCGAATATGCAATGACACCTGACAGCAGTATGGGGCCTCCAAGTATGGAACGACATGTGAGAGCAGTATGGGGCCCCCAAGTATGGAACGACACCTGAGAGCAGTATGGGGCCCCCAAGTATGGAACGACACCTGAGAGCAGTATGGGGATCCCAAGTATGAAATGACACCTGAGAGTAGTATGGGGCCCCAGCAATGGAATATCACCTGGGAGAAGTACAGGGCCCCTGGAGGCATGGAATGACACTTGAGAGTAGTATGGGACCTAGGAGTCATTAACTGTCTACTGAGAGTAGTAAGGTGCCCCCAGAGCCATGTAATCACAGCTGATGGTAGTATGGGGCCCCAGAGCCATGGGTTGAGAGTAATGAGAGTAATATGCCCCCCCCCCCCCAAGTATGGAAGGGCACCTGAGAATAGTAAGGGGCTCCCAGAAGCATGGAATGACACCCACCTGAGAGTTGTATGCCCCCCCCCCCCCCTCGAGTATGGAATGACACCTGAGAGTAGTATGGGCCCCCAGAGCCATGGAATGACACCTGAGGATGCTATGGAATAATCAGCTTATTACTCTCAGGTGTCATTCCATGGCTCAGGGGCCCCATACTACCCTCAGGTGTCATTCCACAGCTCAGGGGCCCCATACTACCCCCAGGTGTCATTCCATGGCTCATGGGCCCCATACTACCCCCAGGTGTCATTCCATGGCCCAGGGGTCCCATACTACCCCCAAGTGTCGTTCCGTAGCTCAGGGGCCCTATACTACCCCCAGGTGTCATTCCATAGCTCAGGGGCCCCATACTACCCCCGGGTGTCATTCCATGGCTCCTAGGCCCCATACTACCCCCAGGTGTCATTCCATGGCTCAGGGGCCCCATACTACCCCCGGGTGTGATTCCTAGGCCCCATACTACTTCCAGGTGTCATTCCATGGCTCAGGGGCCCCATACTACCCCCGGGTGTCATTCCATGACTCCTGGGCCCCATACTACCCCTAGGTGTCATTCCATGGCTCAGGGGCCCCATACTACCCCCGGGTGTCATTCCATGGCTCAGGGGCCCCATACTACCCCCAGGTGTCATTCCATGGCTCAGGGGCCCCATACTACCCCCGGGTTTCATTCCATGGCTCAGGGGCCCCATACCACCCCCAGGTGTCATTCCATGGCTCAGGGGCCCCATACCACCCCCAGGTGTCATTCCATAGCTCAGGGGCCCCATACCACCCCCAGGTGTCATTCCATAGCTCAGGGGCCCCATACCACCCCCAGGTGTCATTCCATAGCTCAGGGGCCCCATACCACCCCCAGGTGTCATTCCATAGCTCAGGGGCCCCATACCACCCCCAGGTGTCATTCCATAGCTCAGGGGCCCCATACCACTGAGCACGTTTTTGTACCCAGACTTCAGCCTTAAACCTGAGCGGACCTTCTGGTTGGTCGCAGCGCTGTGATTGGTTGTAGAGTCCCTGGAATGGCAGAGATTGTGGTGAGTGACGGCCTGTGTTCCCTCGCAGATCAGACCAGCTCCCCGCTCATCCAGCAGATTTCCCGATCCCTGGACTGGGATACGAAGATGAACATGGAGAGGGATCTGATCTTCGGTCCTGGCAGCTTTCTCAGCCTCCTATTGGACAAAGAAGAACCTGCAACCTGGGACCTCCCCGACCCGAGGACCGTGATGACGGCAGTTCTGAGCCTGAAGGACGGACCGAAGAGTTACTACATACTGTGACCATGTGCCAGCCCAACACTGATCCAATCAGAGTCCAGATATAAAGACCCCCCAATCCCCTCCCTAATACCCCTCGTCCTTTCCTGTCACCCCAAACCCCACCCTGTGCCATCCCCCCACTGTCCCTCTATTGTACCCCAATCCATCCCATCCCTCTATTGTACCCCAATCCATCCCCCATCCTATTGTACCCCCAATCCCCCCTCTTATACCCCAATCCCCCATCCCTCTATTGTACCCAATCCCCCACCCCCGTCCTATTGTACCCCCAATCCCCCATCTTATACCCCAAACCCCCCGTCCCTCTATTGTACCCCAATCCCCCCTCTTATACCCCAAACCATCCCATCCCTCTATTATACCCAATCCCCCATCTGACCCTCTATGGTACCCCAATCCTCCTATTGTACCCCAATCTCACCTCTATTATACCCCAATCCCACCTTTGTGACTCTTATACTCCCATCCCCCCTCTGACCCTCTATTGGACCCCAGTTCCCCTCTGTCCCTTTATTGGACCCCAGTTCCCCTCTGTCCCTTTATTGGACCCCATCCCTCCTCTGTCCCTTTATTGGACCCCATCCCCCCTCTGACCCTCTATTGGACCCCATCCCCCCTCTGACCCTCTATTGGACCCCAGTACCCCTCTGTCCCTTTATTGGACCCCATCCCCCCTCTGACCCTCTATTGGACCCCAGTCCCCCTCTGACCCTCTATTGGACCCCATCCCCCCTCTGACCCTCTATTGGACCCCAGTTCCCCCCTCTTGTAGTTCTGATGGACAGGACTGGTCATAGTCAGTTATTTGTATTTCTCTCCTCTGTACGTTGGCTCCGCCCTGTCCAGATTGTTCTTAGAATTTAGAAGGTTTTCTGTCTCCAGACACACAATGGGATGCAGAGGCAGCAGAACAGGTTTTTTATGAAGTGTCAGAATGTTTATAGGGAAGCTGACACACGCAGAGAGCACCCGGACAAGCAGGTGGGAAATTACCCATAAAAAGCACCAACAATGCCCATTTTCCACCGCTGATTACTCAGCATGACTGGAACAGGTGCCACCACCTAGAACAGATTCATGTGTTTTAGAATTTTCATTTGTTGCCGGTGATGATTGTTGGTGTATAAGTATAAATGTCTCTTCCACACATGGAATACTGGCAGTTTATCTTCTGTGCGACATGATGGGCGTAGAATTCTAGGGTGATGGCATTGTCCCCCAAAGGTGACCTTCGCTTTATCGTCACAATCACCGATTAGAGAGCGATTTCTCACAGATCAGTAATTGTGCTGATTTCAAATATAAACTCCCAGCATGTCCAGACACCCAGCCCACCTCCAACTGAGAACTACAACTCCCAGCATGTCCAGACACCCTGCCCACCTCCAACTGAGAGAACTACAACTCCCAGCATGTCGACACCCTGCCCACCCCCAACTGAGAGAACTACAACTCCCAGCATGTCGACACCCTGCCCACCTCCAACTGAGAGAACTACAACTCCCAGCATGCAAGACACCCAGCCCACCTCCAACTGAGAGAACTACAACTCCCAGCATGTCGACACCCTGCCCACCCCCAACTGAGAGAACTACAACTCCCAGCATGTCGACACCCTGCCCACCCCCAACTGAGAGAACTACAACTCCCAGCATGTCGACACCCTGCCCTCCTCCAACTGAGAGAACTACAACTCCCAGCATGTTGACACCCTGCCCACCTCCAACTGAGAGAACCACAACTCCTAGCATTCAAGACACCCTGCCCACCCCCAACTGAGAGAACTACAACTCCCAGCATGCAAGACACCCTGCACTTCTCCAACTGAGAACTACAACTCCCAGCATGTCGACACCCTGCACTTCTCCAACTGAGAACTACAACTCCCAGCATGTCGACACCCTGCCCACCTCCAACTGAGAACTACAACTCCCAGCATGTCGACACCCTGCCCACCTCCAACTGAGAACTACAACTCCCAGCATGTCGACACCCTGCCCACCTCCAACTGAGAGAACTACAACTCCCAGCATGCAAGACACCCTGCCCTCCTCCAACTGAGAACTACAACTCCCAGCATGTCCAGACACCCTGCACTTCTCCAACTGAGAGAACTACAACTCCCAGCATGTCGACACCCTGCCTACCTCCAACTTAGAAAACTACAACTCCTAGCATGCAAGACACCCTGCCCACCTCCAACTGAGAGAACTACAACTCCCAGCATGTTGACACCCTGCCTACCTCCAACTGAGAGAACTACAACTCCCAGCATGTTGACACCCTGCCTACCTCCAACTGAGAGAACTACAACTCCCAGCATGTTGACACCCTGCCTACCTCCAACTGAGAGAACTACAACTCCCAGCATGTCGACACCCTGCCCACCTCCAACTGAGAGAACTACAACTCCCAGCATGTCGACACCTTGCCCACCTCCAACTGAGAGAACTACAACTCCCAGCATGTCGACACCCTGCCCACCTCCAACTGAGAGAACTACAACTCCCAGCATGTCGACACCCTGCCCACCTCCAACTGAGATAACTTCAACTCCCAGCATGTCAACACCCTGCCCACCTCCAGCTGAGAGAACTACAACTCCTAGCATGTACAGACACCGTCCATACCTCCAACTGAGAGAACTACAATTCCCAGCATGCAAGACACCCTGCCCACCTCCAACTGAGAGAACTACAACTCCCAGCATGTCAAGACACCCTGCCCTCCTCCAACTGAGAGAACTACAACTTCCAGCATGTCCAGAGATGATGTCTGTACATGCTGGAAGTTGTAGTTCTCAGTTGGAGTGAAGGGTGTCTGTAGTTCTAAGTTGGAGTGCAGGGTGTCTGTACATGCTAGGAGTTGTAGTTCTAAGTTGGAGGAGTGCAGGGTGTCCGTACATGCTGGGAGTTGTAGTTCTCAGTTGGAGGAGTGCATGGTGTCTGTACATGCTGGGAGTTGTAGTCCTCAGTTGGAGGAGTGCAGGGTGTCTGTACATGCTGGGAGTTGTAGTTCTCAGTTGGAGGAGTGCAGGGTGTCTGTAGTTCTAAGTTGGAGGAGTGCAGGGTGTCTGTACATGCTGGGAGTTGTAGTTCTAAGTTGGAGGAGTGCAGGGTGTCCGTACATGCTGGGAGTTGTAGTTCTCAGTTGGAGGAGTGCATGGTGTCTGTACATGCTGGGAGTTGTAGTCCTCAGTTGGAGGAGTGCAGGGTGTCTGTACATGCTGGGAGTTGTAGTTCTCAGTTGGAGGAGTGCAGGGTGTCTGTAGTTCTAAGTTGGAGGAGCGCAGGGTGTCTGTACATGCTGGGAGTTGTAGTTCTCAGTTGGAGGAGTGCAGGGTGTCTGTACATGCAGGGAGGTGTAGCTCTCAGTTGGAGGTGTGCAGGGTGTCTGTACATGCTGGGAGTTGTAGTTCTCAGTTGGAGGAGTGCAGGGTGTCTGTACATGCTGGGAGTTGTAGTTCTCAGTTGGAGGAGTGCAGGGTGTCTGTAGTTCTAAGTTGGAGGAGTGCAGGGTGTCTGTACATGCAGGGTGTCTGTACATGCTGGGAATTGTAGTTCTCAGTTGGAGGAGTGCAGGGTGTCTGTACATGCTGGGAGTTGTAGCTCTCAGTTGGAGGAGTGCAGGGTGTCTGTAGTTCTAAGTTGGAGGAGTGCATGGTGTCTGTACATGCAGGGTGTCTGTACATGCTGGGAATTGTAGTTCTCAGTTGGAGGAGTGCAGGGTGTCTGTAGTTCTAAGTTGGAGGAGTGCAGGGTGTCTGTAGTTCTAAGTTGGAGGAGTGCAGGGTGTCTGTACATGCAGGGAGGTAAAAAATTCAAAAAACCTCCTGCGCTTAAATGGAATCCTACCCTCAAAAGCTGCTAACACTAAACTTATACCCAAATAAGTGAATAGTCAATTAAAATAAACAGTGTAGGGCTAATAAATAATATATATATATGAATATCCAGTGAATAAGTGATTACAATAAACCAACTCAATATACACCCCCTAGGTATATATATCCGGAATGATAAACAAAGAAATAAGTAATAGTGTCATGCGTGAATTCCCTCGTGGGGAATATCCAGTGCAAAAAGTGACAAATACAATCTTAATACATTATAGTGGCAAAAAAAACCATACGGTGCTCAAAATTGGTGAACCAATATTCAATTGCAAAAAGTCCAAACAATATAATAATGCGATGCTTTATGGTGGTCTTCCCACTCCACTCTTCATGCAAAAGTAATGTGCAGTGTGCGTGATTCACACGTGCCAATCCTTTAACGGCCAAAATGCCCCCTCACCTCCTTACTTAGACCCCACGGGGCCAGCACGCTTTGAGGATCAAACAATCCTATCAGAATGGATTCCTCTCTGGATTTCCCCTTTCACCTCCAGCGTCTACCAGACTAGCAGCCAGCTCCTCCCAGGGTCATAATGAGACACAAGCAGAGACCCTCCATAGTGCAACCAGTTTTATTAGGTAAATAAACAAATAGAAAGAGTTCCACTCACATTAGCCACGACTTGTTCCAGCTTCCTACCACATGCTATGGGTGTACTGCATGGGTATTACAACAGGGTGATCCAATATGGCCCCCACGCCGGAAATGACGTCACCGCATTAACGGAAGCTCCTCCCCACGTACCGACACATTGCGTCACGTTCAACACCTGATGAAGTCACGTGACCCTGATGAAGTCACGTGTTGAATGTGACGCAACGCGTCGGTACGTGGGGAGGAGCTTCCGATAACGCGGTGACGTAATTTCCCGCGTGGGGGCCATATTGAATCACGCACACTGCACATTACTTTTGCATGAAGAGTGGAGTGGGAAGACCACCATAAAGCATCGCATTATTATATTGTTTGGACTTTTTGCAATTGAATATTGGTTCACCAATTTTGAGCACCGTATGGTTTTTTTTGCCACTATATTGTATTAAGATTGTATTTGTCACTTTTTGCACTGGATATTCCCCACGAGGGAATTCACGCATGACACTATTACTTATTTCTTTGTTTATCATTCCGGATATATATACCTAGGGGGTGTATATTGAGTTGGTTTATTGTAATCACTTATTCACTGGATATTCATATATATATATTATTTATTAGCCCTACACTGTTTATTTTAATTGACATGCAGGGAGGTGTAGCTCTCAGTTGGAGGAGTGCAGGGTGTTTGTACATGCTGGGAGTTGTAGTTCTCAGTTGGAGGAGTGCAGGGTGTCTGTACATGCTGGGAGTTATAGTTCTCAGTTGGAGGAGTGCAGGGTGTTTGTACATGCTGGGAGTTGTAGTTCTCAGTTGGAGGAGTGCAGGGTGTCTGTACATGCAGGGAGGTGTAGTTCTCAGTTGGAGGAGTGCAGGGTGTCTGTACATGCTGGGAGTTATAGTTCTCAGTTGGAGGAGTGCAGGGTGTTTGTACATGCTGGGAGTTGTAGTTCTCAGTTGGAGGAGTGCAGGGTGTCTGTAGTTCTCAGTTGGAGGAGTGCAGGGTGTCTGTACATGCTGGGAGGTGTAGTTCTCAGTTGGAGGAGTGCAGGGTGTCTGTACATGCTGGGAGGTGTAGTTCTCAGTTGGAGGAGTGCAGGGTGTCTGTAGATGCAGGGAGGTGTAGTTCTCAGTTGGAGGAGTGCAGGGTGTCTGTACATGCTGGGAGTTGTAGTTCTAAGTTGTAGGAGTGCAGGGTGTCTGTACATGCTGGGAATTGTAGCTCTCAGTTGGAGGAGTGCAGGGTGTCTGTACATGCTGGGAGTTGTAGTTCTAAGTTGTAGGAGTGCAGGGTGTCTGTACATGCTGGGAATTGTAGCTCTCAGTTGGAGGAGTGCAGGGTGTCTGTACATGCTGGGAGTTGTAGCTCTCAGTTGGAGGAGTGCAGGGTGTCTGTACATGCTGGGAGTTGTAGTTCTAAGTTGTAGGAGTGCAGGGTGTCTGTACATGCAGGGAGGTGTAGCTCTCAGTTGGAGGAGTGCAGGGTGTCTGTACATGCTGGGAATTGTAGCTCTCAGTTGGAGGAGTGCAGGGTGTCTGTACATGCTGGGAGTTGTAGTTCTCAGTTGGAGGAGTGCAGGGTGTCTGTACATGCAGGGAGGTGTAGCTCTAAGTTGGAGGAGTGCAGGGTGTCTGTACATGCTGGGAGTTGTAGTTCTCAGTTGGAGGAGTGCAGGGTGTCTGTACATGCTGGGAGCTGTAGTTCTCAGTTGGAGGTGGGCAGGGTGTCTGTACATGCAGGGAGGTGTAGCTCTCAGTTGGAGGTGGGCAGGGTGTCTGTACATGCAGGGAGGTGTAGTTCTCAGTTGGAGGAGTGCAGGGTGTCTGTACATGCTGGGAGTTGTAGTTCTCAGTTGGAGTGTAGAGTGTCCATGTGTGCTGGGAGTTATAGTTCTTCATGAGTTATTACCTTTTGGGAGTTTTAATTTTCTCTCAGCTACCCCACCCTCCTCCAACTGAGAACTACAACTCCCAGCATGTACAGGCACCCTGCACTCCTTTCAGTGGTTGTGCCAAGTCATGGTGACTGACTCCTCTGAGGAGATAGCAGGAACTGTGACTCGCCCAGGGTGGAGGCCTCGGGGGAAATCCCATCAGACGTAAAATTTCCATCAGAGCGGAATCTGTGGTTCCCCCCTCCAGGCCTCCGACCTGTGCGAGTCACAATTCCTAGTATTGTCTGAGGAGTCAGTCACCATGACTTGGCACAACCACCGCAAGGAGGGACAGCATGCCTGTACATGCTGGGAGTTGTAGTTCATTAGTTGTAGGAGGGCAGGGTACCTGTACATGCTGGGGGTTGTAGTTTTCCATTCGTTGGAGGAGGGCAGAGACCTGTACATGCTGGGAGTTGTAGTTCTCCATTCGTTGGAGGAGGGCAGGGTACCTGTACATGCTGGGAGTTGTAGTTCTCCATTCGTTGGAGGAGGGCAGGGTGCCTGTACATGCTGGGAGTTGTAGTTCTCCTTCCGTTGGAGGAGGGCAGGGTGCCTGTACATGCTGGGAGTTGTAGTTCTCCATTAGTTGGAGGAGGGCAGGGTGCCTGTACATGCTGGGAGTTGTAGTCTTCCATTAGTTGGAGGAGGGTAGTGTGCCTGTACATGCTGGGAGTTGTAGTTCTCCATTAGTTGTAGGAGGGAAGGGTACCTGTACATGCTGAGAGTTGTAGTTCTCCCTTAGTTGTAGGAGGGAAGGGTACCTGTACATGTTTGGAGTTGTAGTTCTCTATTAGTTGGAGAATGGAAGGGTACCTGTACATGCTGGGAGCTGTAGTTCTCCATTAGTTGGAGGAAGGCAGGGTACCTGTACATGCTGGGAGTTGTAGTTCTCCATTAGTTGGAGGAGGGCAGGGTACCTGTACATGCTGGGAGTTGTAGTTCTCCATTAGTTGGAGGAGGGCAGGGTACCTGTACATGCTGGGAGTTGTTCTCCATTAGTTGGAGGAGGGCAGGGTACCTGTACATGCTGGGAGCTGTAGTTCTCCATTAGTTGGAGGAGGGCAGGGTACTTGTACATGCTGGGAGTTGTAGTTCTCCATTAGTTGGAGGAGGGCAGGGTACCTGTACATGCTGGGAGTTGTAGTTCTCCATTCCATTAGTTGTAGGAGGGTGTGTACCTGTACATGCTGGGAGTTGTAGAAGGGCAGGTACCTGTACATGCTGGGAGTTGTAGTTTTCCATTAGTTGGAGGAGGGCAGGGTACCTGTACATGCTGGGAGTTGTAGTTCTCCATTAGTTGGAGGAGGGCAGGCTACCTGTACATGCTGGGAGTTGTAGTTCTCCATTAGTTGGAGGAGGGCAGGGTACCTGTACATGCTGGGAGTTGTAGGTCTCCATTAGTTGTAAGAGGGCAGGCTACCTGTACATGCCGGAAGTTGCAGTTCCTTCCGCTGGAGGTGGATAGGGTGCTGAAGAGAGAACTACAACTGCCAGCATGTAGAGATGCCCTGCCCTCCCCGCAGTCATTGTGCTGACTCCAGCTCCTCCAGGAAAGGAATCGGGAATTGAGACTTGCACAAATCCGAGGGGGGGGGGAATTAACCATTTCAGCACCAGCTCCAGCAACACGTTCAGTATGGGTGGAGCAGATTTTGTGCCCTCCAGCTTATCAGGCCAGACACAGCTCTTCTCTCAGCAGGATTCTACATAGAACCAGCCATGGAGGCCGATACCACCACCAAGCTCTGCGTCTGAACATGCTGATCCTTTCTGGGCCCCTCACCTGAGGAGAGGCAGGGACGTTCTAGAACACACAAGCCTGATCTGCACACTTATTCTGTGTGGGTATGACAGCCAGGCAGGCAGCATTTTCTGGAGGTCACAAATAGTATCCCTGTAGGATTCCATCCTACATGTCTGGCTTGCCCTCTAGCCCCTCCCACTGTCATGCTGATCCTCTGCTCTCCAGTGCCACCTTTCAAATTCCAGCTGTGGGGACACTGATCACTTGTGGGCGCACCTGGCTACCTCCTCCTTTAAATGCGCTGTGTAACTGAGCAAGTCCACCCATCAGAAGGGCGGAGCTTCTGATTTACATACGCGTCTGGGGTCAGAAATACCATACATACCAAGCCAGAGGATCAGCATGACAGGCAGGCCACTAGTATTTTTCATTAGAGCTTGTGTATGCTCATGGACAGGTCACCTTTAAAAAAAGTCATTTTAAAAGGCAAAATTCAGGATTGATAAATTTAGCATTTTTTTAAAGCGCAGAGGGCGGAGTCACCATTATCTGCATTTTATATGTTCTTATCCCCAAAATCCCAAATGTAATGCTGCTGTTCAACCAATAGGAGTTGAGGGTGGAGCAGACGGCAACCTCCACCATTCCTGTACAAAATGATGAAAAACTGAGATCACAAGTGAAAGATTCCATTTATTGGATACAAAGTTACCCCTCCACAGCGATCCCCCCCAACCACAGAGCCTCCTACAGACAATTTACAGAACATCAGCTCCGCCTCTTCTTGTTTTAAAGGTGGAGCATCATGAGTAATCGGCTGCAGGCGATACCTGCGTCCAGCGGGACCCCCTAGAGCGTCATGAGCCGCCATCTTTGTTGCAATACGGCGTTCATTTCTGCGCTTTCAGCAGCTCCTCGATGTCCGGACGGATGTTGATGGTCTCGAAGCGCCGACTGTAACGCTTGTACGGAACTCCATCCGGCCCGATCAGGAATTTCTCGAAGTTCCAAGAGATGTCGTTGCGGCGAACCGGCGACCAGATGATGCTCTTGGGGTCGGTCATGAGAGAGACGTGGTCGTCGCTGGGGGAGGGGAGAGCCGACTTCAGGAAGGTGAACAGCGGCAGCTCCTTCTCCCCGTTGACGTCACACTTCTCGAAGAGAGGGAACGCCGGCTCAAAACCGCCACCGGGCCGAACATACTTCAGGGAGTTCAGGATCTCCTGGTTGGAGCTGTTCTCCTACGGGAGAGAGACGTCATCAGACACCACACACAGACAGATAGGATTGTGACCAGAGTGCCTCCACGTGGCCCCTACCAGGTAGCACCCCCCCACCCCCATCTGTGGCCCCCACTAGGTAACATCTCCTCAATGCCATGTGACCCCCCCCCCCCCCCATCTGTGGCCCCCACTAGGTAACACCTCAACGCCATGTGACACCCCCCCATCTGTGGCCCCCACTAGGTAACACCTCAACGCCATGCGACACCCCCCCCCCCCCCCCCATCTGTGGCCCCCACTAGGTAACACCTCCACAATGCCATGTGACCACCCCCACCAGATAGCACCCCCCTCTCCACCAGGTAACATTCCCTCTCTCCCCACCCATGTGACACCCTCCAGGTAACATCCCCTCTCCCCCAAGCCATTTGAGGCCCCCACCACGCAACACCCCCTCCCTCAACACCATGTGACCCCCCCACCAGGTAACACCCCTCCCACCCCAAAGCCATGTGATCCCCCACCAGGTAAGACCCTCTCCCCATCACCATGAGACCCCCCCCCCACCCCATCAGGTGCCCCCCCCCCCCCCCCAGGTAACACTCCCACGACCAACATGTGACACCCTCTCCCTCCCCAACACCATGTGACCCCCACCAGGTGCCAACCCCCTTCCACCAGGTAACACTCCCAGTCCCCACCATGTGACACCCCCTCCCTCCTCAACACAATGTGACCCCCACCACTTAACACCCCCCTCTCCCCAATGCTATGAGATACCCCCTAGTTAACCTCTTCAACGCCACGAGACTCAAGAGCAGGTAACACCCTCACCCCCCTCCACCAGGTAACACCCCCACTCCCCAACACCATGAGACCCCCACAAGGTAACACCCCCCTTGCTCCCCCTCCACCAAGTAACACCTTCAGTTCAACACCATGTGACCCCCACCACTTTACACCCCCTCTCCAACACGAGACCCCCAGCAGGTAACACCCTCACTCCCCAACACTATTAAAAGTGCAGCCCATCTGCATGTTTTACTGCCCCCCTCAAAAGTGTAGAGTAGCGTCTCGCTGTGCTCATCACAGCAGGCGCTCTATGGCTCCATCAGTGTCACATGGCTGCACTGTACTACAGTGACACCCAACACCTGTGTGACACCGAGAGTCATAGGGCACCTGCTGTGATCAGGATGAGGATGATGAAGGAAGATGAGCACTAGAAGGCGTTATATGGGAGAAAGGAGGGAATGGGGAGTGCAGAGAGATGAGGTACCCTATATATGTGGGGGGGGGGTGAAGGTGGAAAGCACTATGGAGAGAATGGGGAGCACTCATGGCTGTGGGGGGTGGGTGGGAAGGTGGAAAGCAGTATGGGGGGGTATGTAGAGAGGATGGGGAGCACTCATGGAAGGGGGGGGTGGAAAGCACTATGGGGGGCATGTGGAGAGAATGGGGAGCACTCATGGAAGGGGGATGAAAAGCAGTATGGGGGGGGGCATGTGGAGAGAATGGGGAGGGGGAAGGTGGAAAGCACTATGGGGGGGGGGGGGGGTATGTGGAGAGAATGGTGAGCACTCATGGAAGGGGGATGGGGATCACCATGTAGGTGTACGAAGGACACGAAGGAAGACATTGGGCACTAGGAGAATCCCAGGATCACCATGACCTATAGAAGCCAATCGCCTTCACTGACCAGATGAGGAATGAAATCTGATTGGCTGCTCTGATCTATAAATTAGACCGCAGGATGAGGGTGACAGAGGGCAATGATGGATCTACATTGGGCACTACACCAACCCATCGCAAATGGACGTCACCGACTGGCTGATACCCCCAGAGAGCGACCCCTGAGGATGAGCATGGAAGACCGCCATCCCCAGCCTCTCCTCCTGGATAATCCCTGTTCCCCGGCTGTCCTCTCGAACCTCCAGCTTCAGTCACTTCCCATCCTCTGAACCAGCATGCAGCCAGTGAAGTCTGATCTGTAGGCCGATCTAGAGTTAGCCATACACACGCAGATTTTCAGACGAGAACATTTGTGCAAAAGATTCTTTGGACTGTCATTTGAAAATTGTCATCTGCTTTTAATATTCAGTTTTAAAATTAATGTCATTTCTGAACGATCTCCACATACACTGGCCAAAAATTCGTTTGATCGAGAAAAGTTTTCCTTCCTGCCCCTTCGAATTTTCCCGTCACTGCCGTCAAAAGCGAACATCGATTTAACCCCTCACTAACGATTAGAAAATCAAACGACTATTCTCGAATGAAGAACTATACGTGTATGGCCAGCTTATGGGGGAGAAGCCGGGGGATGGGGATGACGGCGGCCCAGCGCCTCCACTCACCTGGTGCCCGAACTGGTTGCAGGGGAAGCCGAGGACCTGGATCCGGTCCCGGAAGTCGCCCTGCAGCTGGTTGAGTTGCCGGTAATCCCTCTCGGTCGTCCCTCAGAGTGACGCCACATTCTCGATGAGAAGGATCTTCCCCCGATACCGGTCCAATCCGACCGACTCCCCGGACAGGAGCCGCGCCGAGAACTCGTACACCGACCGCATCGACATCATCGAACGACCGATCATCGCACCGACCTCCACCGCTGCGTAATATATGAGCCACGCTGTGCGACCCCGCCCACAACTGAGCACGCCCACGCGAGGGACGGGCTTACTGACCTCTCCCATACAGTAACACTCCCACTTAGGATGGGCTAAATAACCCCGCCCGCTCCGGGACACACCCACAGAGGACAGACTCGCCGGCCCCGCCTCCTCCTGAGCGCAGCCGAAGTACGGCCTCCCTGACCCCGCCCTCTTTTGGGCGGAGGTGAAGGCATGGTTCGCTCTGCTACGCCCACAACAGGCCAGGTCCGCCCCTGTTGGCTTAACTGACCAATAGTGAGTCACGGGAGGGCGGGGCTTGATAAAACAAAGCATTCAGCCCTCCACTGCCACCTGCCGCTGGATTTCCAGGTCTGCAGCTAGTGTGACATTTTAAAGGGGAACACCACCTTCACGGCAGAAGGCACTCTAGCAGGCACAGAGCCCCAAATTCCCACCCCCTGCAAGTGTGATTGGCTCATTTCCATTCTCAGAAGTTGGCATAGAGCTTGAACTCCAGGTCCTGACATCTCCCGCGGAGGACAAAACTAGTTTATGGCAGTGCTGAGAAAAACGGGTGTGTGTTAGAGTTTTTGTGCTACACATATTTATTTCAGCCCTACTCATGACAAGAATGAAGACCTTATAGGGCATTTGTGGTGCCTGGTAGACCTTGTGGGATGTGATTGTATGATGGGCTCTTATGATGTCTGGTCGACTTTACGAAAATGACTGTCCAATGGGCTTTTGTGGGGTCTGGTAGACCTTCTAGGGCTTTTGCGGGATCTGGTAGACCTTGTAGGGCATTTGTGGTGTCTGGTAGACCTTGTAGGGCTTTTGTGGGGTCTGGTAGACCTTGTAGGGCATTTGTGGGGTCTGGTAGACCTTGTAGGGCATTTGTGGTGTCTGGTGGACCTTGTAGGGCTTTTGTGGGATCTGGTAGACCTTGTAGGGCTTTTGTGGTGTCTGGTAGACCTTGTAGGGCTTTTGTGGTGTCTGGTAGACCTTGTAGGGCTTTTGTGGTGTCTGGTAGACCTTGTAGGGCTTTTGTGGTGTCTGGTAGACCTTGTAGGGCATTTGTGGTGTCTGGTAGACCTTGTAGGGCTTTTGTGGTGTCTGGTAGACCTTGTAGGGCTTTTATGGTGTCTGGTAGACCTTGTAGGGCATTTGCGGGGTCTGGTAGACCTTGTGGGACATGAACGTATGGTGGCCTTTTGTGGTGTCTGGTCGACCTTGTGGGATGTGATCAGGGCGGACTGACAACTCATGGGGCCCCCGGGCAATAGGGGATCATGGGGCCCCTGTGTCCTCGCCCACACCCAAAAAAGCCTATGAAAAAGCCAGTGAAAGGTACCAGGAGCATCTCATGGGGCCCCCTACTGACCCCGGGCCCTCAGGCAGTGCCCGAGTGCTCGAATGGTCAGTTTGCCCCTGGATGTGATCGTATGATGGGCTCTTATGATGTCTGGTTAACCCTACAAAAATGACTGTCTAATGGACTTTTGTGGGGTCTGGAAGACCTTTTGTGGTGTCTGGTAGCCCTTATGGGAAATGACCATATTAATGGTTTTTGTTGTATCTGGTAGACCTTGTGGGATGTGACCGTATGATGGGCTTTTGTTGTGCCTGGTCGACCTTGTAGGGCTTTTGTGGTGCCTGGTCGACCTTGTGGGACATGACTGTATGGTGGCCTTTTGTGATGTCTGGTAGACCTTGGAGAAAGCGACAATATGATGGGTTTTTGTGGTATCTGCTAGCCCTTATGGGAAATGACCATATTAATGGCTTTTGTTGTATCTGGTAGACCTTGAGGGTTGTGACTACATGGTGGGCTATTGTGGTGCCTGGTAGACCTTGTGGGATGTGATCGTATGATGGGATCTTATGACGTCTGGTCGACCTTACGAAAATGACTGTATCATGGGCTTTTGTGGGGTCTGGTAGACCTTGTAGGGCTTTTGTGGGGTCTGGTAGACCTTGTGGGACATGACCATATTAATGGCTTTTGTTGTATCTGGTAGACCTTGTGGGATGTGACTGTATGTTTGGCTGTTGTGGATGCCTGGTAGACCTTGTGGTATGTGATCATATGATGGGCTTTTGTGATGTCTGGTAGACCTTGTGGGATGGGTCTGTATCATAAGCTTTTGTAGCATCAGCTAACCTTTGGGGGAAATTACTGTGATGTCTGGTCATCCTTGTGAGATGTGACGGTCTGATTGCCTTTTGTGGTGTCTGGTAGAACGTGAGAAAAATGGGCAAATGCTGGGCTTTTGTGATGTCTAACAGACCTTGTGCGAAGTGACCATATGATGTGCTTTTGTGATGTCTGGTAGACCTTGTGGAAAGTTGCTGTAGAGGAGCTTTTGTGTTGTCTGGTAGACCTTGAGTGAAGTGACCATATGATTGGCTTTTGTGGTGTCTGGTAGACCTTGTGGGATGTGACCATCTGCTTGGCTATTGTGACGTCAGGTAGACCTTGTGGGACATGACCATATGCTTGCCTTTTGTAGCGTCTGGTAGAACTTGTGTAAAGTGGCTATACGGTGGGTTTCTGTGACGTCTAGTAGACCTTGTGGGAAGTGACCATATGATGGGCGTTTGTGGCATCTTAGCCCTTATGGGAAATGATCATATCAATGGCTTTTGTGGCGTTTGGTAGACCTTGTGGGATGTGACTGTATACTTGGCTGTTGTGGTGCCTGGTAGACCTTGTGGGATGTGACCGTATGTTGGGCTTTTATTGTGTTTAGTAGACCTTGTGGTATGTGATCGTATGATGGGCTTTTGTGATGTCTGGTAGACCTTGTGAAAATGACTGTATCATGGGCTTTTGTGGGGTCTGATAGACCTTGCGGGATGGGTCCATATGATAAGCTCTTGTAGCATCAGCTAACCTTTGGGGGAAATTACTGTACTAGTGAATTTTGTGATGTCTGGTCATCCTTGTGGGATGTGACCATCTGCTTGCCTTTGGTGGTGTCTGGTAGGACTTGTGGAAAATGGCCATATGGTGGGCTTCTGTGATGTCTAATAGACCTTGTGGAAAGTGACCATATCATGGGTTTTTCTGATGTCTGGTAGACCTTGTGGAAAGTGACCATATCATGGGCTTTCCTGATGTCTGGTAGACCTTGTGGAAAGTGACCATATCATGGGCTTTTCTGATGTCTGGTAGACCTTGTGGAAAGTGACCATATCACGGGCTTTTCTAATGTCTGGTAGACCTTGTGGAAAGTGACCATACCATGGGCTTTTCTGATGTCTGGTAGACCTTGTGGAAAGTTGCTGTAGGGAAGCTTTTGTGTTGTCAGGTAGACCTTGAGTGACGTAACCAAATGATGGGCTTTTGTGGTGTCTGGTAGACCTTGACTGACATGACCATATGATGGGCTTTTGTGGTGTCTGGTAGACCTTAAGGGATGTGACCTTATGCTTCATCAGCTAAGCCTTATGGGTAGTGACTGATCAACCTTGTGGGAATAAACCATATTAATGGCTTTTGTGGTGTTTGGTAGACTTTGCGGGATGTAACTGTATGCTTGTCTAATGTGGTGTCTGGTAGACCTTGTGAAAAATTGGATTTTGCGATGTCGGTTAGATCTTGTGGGCAGTGACCACATGATGGGCTTTTGTGGTGTCTGGTAGACCTTGTGGAAAGTGACCATACCATGGGCTTTTCTGATGTCTGGTAGACCTTGTGGAAAGTTGCTGTAGGGAAGCTTTTGTGTTGTCAGGTAGACCTTGAGTGACGTAACCAAATGATGGGCTTTTGTGGTGTCTGGTAGACCTTGACTGACATGACCATATGATGGGCTTTTGTGGTGTCTGGTAGACCTTAAGGGATGTGACCTTATGCTTCATCAGCTAAGCCTTATGGGTAGTGACTGATCAACCTTGTGGGAATAAACCATATTAATGGCTTTTGTGGTGTTTGGTAGACTTTGCGGGATGTAACTGTATGCTTGTCTAATGTGGTGTCTGGTAGACCTTGTGAAAAATTGGATTTTGCGATGTCGGTTAGATCTTGTGGGCAGTGACCACATGATGGGCTTTTGTGGTGTCTGGTAGACCTTGTGGGAAGTGACTGTATCATGGGATTGTGTGGAGTCTGGGAGACCTTGTGGAATGTGACTTATGATGGGCTTTTGCAGCATCAGCTTATAGGAACTGACCATGATTGGCATTTGTGGTGTCTGGTAGACCTTGTAGGAAGTGACCACATGATGGGCTTAGCCCAAAAAATGTGAACTTGGATGAAATCCCACAGGTGACCCTCCATCTGCAGCAGATTTGTTCAGAGGAGATGGCATAAAGGCCATCAGATCCATTTCCTGAGTGTGGATATGTCAGTAATTAGGATCTATGGAGATCAGTATGCGGTCTCTCTTCTTTGGCTGTTAACTCAAAGAAGGACATCGTTCTGCAGCTGTTAGGAGTACCTCAGCATCTCTTGTATTGGCTGCCTCCTTCCAAGTCATCACTCCTCTCTTTTCTGATCTTCTTTCAAATTCCAGGCAGATTAATTCTTATACCCAAAATTCACTAAACCCATAACAGGTGTGTGATTAATGGCAGTTCCCATAGTCACCTACGTAGCTCCATCCGTAGTTGGAAACTGTACCCACATCTGCTTAGTAAGGCCATCACCTTTGTTCTTCTATACAGAATAACATGCCCTGATTAGGATCACTGTGTACAGCGCCACCTCTGGTGGAACACTTGGCTGTTCTCCTGAAGAAAAACCATTGTTGGTGAGAGCAGGAACGACAGTGCAAACTGTGCAGGACTCATTATTGAACAGAGGTACTACAGGGAGCAAAGTGTTTTATATAAAAAGGACAGGTCCTCTTATCTCATGGAGCTGTAGAACCCCACCAAGAAACAATTTTGCCAACTTGCCCGGAGATGATCCACGGTGAGAGGACCTCCCAGTCCTTTATCCCGCCATCCATCCTATAACATTTACCTCTCACAAACCAAATCTCACAAGACTCTTTTCTCAGGATTTTTTTTTTTATTGTCAAAACATTTTTATTTAAAAAAAAAATCTTACCCAGCGATTACAAGTAACAGTTAGATATTCCAATCGTACAAAACACGAGAGCGACAAATGATCGGGATCCCTTTGACGGAGTCTGGGGGGGGGGGGGGGGGGGGGACAGACGCCATCACCCGTCACTCTACAGTTCCTGCATCCCGGACGAGTCCCCAATTTTCAAGATTTCCTGCATCCCGGACGAGCCCCCAATTTTCAAGATTTCCTGCATCCCGGACGAGCCCCCAATTTCAACAAATTAAAACTTGTCACCTACTGACTCAGGAGGAAGCATGGCTTCCAGAGAAGGGGGGGGACCTTCTGCTAGCAGTGGCCGCACTCGCACACACATCCTGATGCCTCCCCTTCCCGAGTAGAGAAGGATTGGGGACACACTGACTCCCCTCTCCCAGTGGAGAAGGGGCGGTGACACACTGACCCCTCCCCCCACCTCAGTCCAAGTATTATATGAAACAAAAGCAATTAAACTTGTAATATTAATGCTGCTTACACGCCAATCTAAATGGTGAACTGCAGAGTAGCAGCGACAGGTCCTCTTTCCTGTGCGTTTGCAACACACAGTAACTGGGAATAATTTGTATACGCCTGAAACTTTTCTAGAAAACACTAACTGGGGCCCCCGATATGCTAAATCGAGTGGAAGGGCCCCCATGAGCACACCTCACCCTACCCCAACGTATCAAATACAGTGCATCTTAACAGTTTTGCGGTACAAAGTCAATGTGTAGCAAGACAATTTCTACAAACATACTGGATTTTTTTTTTTTACCGGAGCCAAAAGAGAAAAAAAAATAAAAAAATTAAAAGATTAAAGAAAGGAAGTCCTCCAAATTAAACCCGTTCACTGCCAGGGGCATTCGCTGCAACCACTGTATAGTCACTGGAAGATGGGGCAGGAGTTCTACGTGTAGTGCTGTATGAGTGAAAAGACCGGGCGTGGTCAGTGGGGCGTGGTCAGTGGGAGGGATCCAGTTATAGGCGGAGCTGGCAGATATGCGTAAAAGGCCCGGTTTGTATCTCCAGGATCCAGTTATAGAGGGAGTACCAGCAATGGCTAAAATCACCCTCTGCCCCGTGTGTAGGGGACTTGACGCTCTCCGTCCCGGCTTCTCACCAGGCGACGGTCCTCCCTCTCGGACAAGATGGCGCCGGCGCGGCGTGTACAGCGCTTTAATATGTATAAATAAAGAGCTTGTTAATGAAGCCTAAAGGGGTCCCCCGGGGGGTACAGATTGGCTTTACACTGGAATGTCTGAGTTAGTCTGGTGCATATGAATCTGCCGCTAACAGTGAAGTTACAAATAATATATTTATATATAAATCAAAGAAAAAAAAAAAAAAAAATGTTGACTTTTTTTTTTTTTTTTTTTTTAAATACTGGTATGAAGATGACTCTTTTTCTTTATAAAATCTCTTAACTCATTACAGAATAAATGGAAAAGACAGGCCAGTAAGAACACTCTAGAGATTAATAAACATCACTTCCAGGGTTTTTTTTTTTCTTTTTTTTCCTGTGTGACGGAAAAGATGCCATGGGCTCTCCCCGACACGTGCTGACACCCCCAGTTTCATAAGGAGGGGGGGGGGGGGGGGGAAGGGGGGTAAATCGGGGGGATGGGTTGTGTGCGGATTACGGCGTGGGTTTTGTTCTCGTTAGATGAGAAGGCACGTGGTTTCTTCTTGCCACGTCTGGCTTGCAGAGCCGCCCTTGTGGCCAGCTCGAAGACCTCTCGGACGCCATCTTTTGTCTTTGCCGAACACTCCATGTAGCCGTAAGCGGAGATCCTGTTGGCCATGTCGCGCCCCTCCTCCGGCTTGACCGGCTCCTGAAAACAAAGACATGGAGAGGGAATTAAATACGGAAAACTGATCAAAGATATAGAGAGTACAGCTGCTGTGAAAGACATTCTATACCAGGGGTCTCCAAACGACGTCCCGTGGACCGGATGTGGCCCTCTGCCTTTATCTGGCCCCTTGGGGCACACTTTTTGCCATACCTTCCACGTCACTCCCAGTCTGTACTGTGTGATATATGCTATATATCCACATCACTCCAGTCTGTACCCTGTGCTGTACGCTATATACTCCATGCCACCCAGTCTGTACCCTGTGCTGTACGCTATATACTCCATGCCACTCCAGTCTGTACCCTGTGCTGTACGCTATATACTCCATGCCACCCAGTCTGTACCCTGTGCTGTACGCTATATACTCCATGCCACCCAGTCTGTACCCTGTGCTGTATACTATATACTCCACATCAATCCAGCCTGTACCCTGTGCTGTATGATATATACTCCACATCAATCCAGCCTGTACCCTGTGCTGTATGCTATATACTCCACATCACTCCAGCCTGTACCCTGTGCTGTATGCTATATACTTCCACATCACTCCAGTCTGTACCCTGTGCTGTATGCTATATACTCCACATCACTCCAGTCTGTACCCTGTGCTGTATGCTATATACTCCACATCACTCCAGCCTGTACCCTGTGCTGTATGCTATATACTCCACATCAATCCAGTCTGTACCCTGTGCTGTATACTATATACTCCACATCAATCCAGTCTGTACCCTGTGCTGTATGCTATATACTCCACATCAATCCAGTCTGTACCTTGTGCTGTATGCTATATACTCCACATCACTCCAGCCTGTACCCTGTGCTGTATGCTATATACTCCACATCACTCCAGCCTGTACCTGTGCTGTATGCTATATACTCCACATCACTCCAGCCTGTACCCTGTGCTGTATGCTCTATTCTGCAGTTTTTAAAGCTCTAAAAATCCTTACAATTTGAACTTTTTGAGCCTCATTCCCCTTCTCTCCTGTGCTGCATTGCCTTGCGTTTCCCACCTACTGTGGAACCGACGGGTGTGCACCACATAGCTCCGCCCATGCGGTTCCATATTTACCAACCTGTTTTCATCTTCGTCAGTTCCCGGCGGGTGTGCTCGTCATTACGCAGGTCCTTCTTGTTCCCCACCAGGATGATGGGCACATTGGGGCAGAAATGTTTTACTTCCGGAGTCCACTTCTCGGGATATTTTCTGTGGGGGGGAAATAAAATCATCATCAGAGCTCAATGCCCCGGAGCACAGATAGGAGGATTCCTGGGGCCAGCTGCTGCATCGCCACATCTCTGCATTACATACCGATAGCTGAACTCCAGGACAGTCACCACAAATCTCAGGTCCTTCAGCGGCCTGTTTATTAACCCCTTCCAGTCCGGACACTCGCCCCCCCCCCCTCCCCTTCCAGCCCGGACACTCTCCCCCCCTTCCAGCCCGGACACTTCCCCCCCCCCCCCCCCTTCCAGCCCGGACACTCCCCCCCCCCCCCCCCCCCTTCCAGCCCGGACACTCCCCCCCCCCCCCCCTTCCAGGCCCGGACACTCCCCCCCCCCCCCCCCCTTCCAGCCCGGACACTTCCCCCCCCCCCCTTCCAGCCCGGACACTTCCCCCCCCTTCCAGCCCGGACACTTCCCCCCCCCCCCCCCCTTCCAGCCCGGACACTTCCCCCCCCCCCCCCCTTCCAGCCCGGACACTTCCCCCCCCCCCCCCCCCCCCTCCAGCCCGGACACTTCCCCCCCCCCCCCCCCTTCCAGCCCGACACTTCCCCCCCCCCCCCCCCCTTCCAGCCCGGACACTTCCCCCCCCCCCCCTTCCAGCCCGGACACTTCCCCCCCCCCCTTCCAGCCCGGACACTTCCCCCCCCCCCCCCCCCTTCCAGCCCGGACACTTCCCCCCCCCCCCCCCCCTTCCAGCCCGGACACTTCCCCCCCCCCCCCCCCCTTCCAGCCCGGACACTTCCCCCCCCCCTTCCAGCCCGGACACTTCCCCCCCCCCCCCCCTTCCAGCCCGGACACTTCCCCCCCCCCCCCCCTTCCAGCCCGGACACTTCCCCCCCCCCCCCCCCTTCCAGCCCGGACACTTCCCCCCCCCCCCTTCCAGCCCGGACACTCCCCCCCCCCCCCCTTCCAGCCCGGACACTTTCCCCCCCCCCCCCCCCCTTCCAGTCCGGACACTTTCCCCCCCTTCCAGTCCGGACACTTTCCCCCCCTTCCAGTCCGAACACTTTCCACCCCCTTCCAGTCCGAACACTTTCCACCCCCTTCCAGTCCGAACACTTTCCACCCCCTTCCAGTCTGGACACTTCCCCCCCCCCCCTTCCAGTCCAGGCCAATTTTCAGCTTTCAGCACTATCACATTTTGAATGACAATTGCGCGGTCATGCAACACTGTACCCATATGATTTTTTAGCATTTTTTTGAGACAGCTAAAGCTTTATTTTGGTGGTATTTATTCACTGCTGGGATTTTTATCTTTTTTTTCTATGTAAATGAAAAAGTCCAAACATTTTGAAAAAAAAAAGTGTTTTTCTTATAAAAATTTTGTAAATAAATAATATTTCATCATGAATCTTGGCCAAAATTTATTTTATTATCTTTTTAATAAAAAAAAAATAATAAAAAATAACCCAAAATTAGTTTATAACCAAAACTTATAAATATTAAACTTTTTTTTTTACACCATTTTATTTTTTTATATTATTTGTTTTTTGTGGGTTTTTTTTTTTACATACTGTCACCCTAGCAGTACAGTGTTCCGGCTCATTTCTGTGCAGAAATTATTGCAGCAGTGTCCAACATATTTTCTTTCATGCGAAACCCTCAAAGTCTGGTGTACCGGGTCCATTGGAGTAACGGGAAAATGATTTGCATGCATTTTTCATGATGAAAAAAGGCCCCGGACAGCATCTGGAAATCGAAGAGTTAAAAATAAAATTTCCAAAACACAAACGATTATAAACGCGGTTAGCCGCGTTTACAAGCATTTGGAACGCTGATAAAATCTACTCCTGAACGCAAGTTTTCTGCGTTCAAAAAAACGCCTGTAAACAACGATGTGTACACGGACACATAGGAAAACGTTAGGGAGGGTTCAGGGGCTGCTGAAAAAAACGCAGAAAGGCTCCTAAACGTGAGTTTATCAGCTGCAGTGTACATGGAGCCTTAGGCCCGATGTACACGGGACACTTCTGAACGATGGAAACTGACTGCTGCAAAACGTAGGTTAAAAAAAACAACAGTTTAGCCGCGTTTGCATACTGAGTTTAGAAGCGTTTTTTAAAGCTAACCTCAGGAGACCTTTCAAAATGCCCAGAATGCACTACTATTTCAGACATTTGAGAGGAAGAGAGAGCAGAGAGAGCGAGAACAGAAGCAGAGCGAGAGCAGAAGCAGAGCGAGAGCAGGAGCAGAGCGAGAGCAGGAGCAGAGCGAGAGCAGGAGCAGAGCGAGAGCAGGAGCAGAGCGAGAGCAGGAGCAGAGCGAGAGCAGGAGCAGAGCGAGAGCAGGAGCAGAGCGAGAGCAGGAGCAGAGCGAGAGCAGGAGCAGAGCGAGAGCAGGAGCAGAGCGAGAGCAGGAGCAGAAGCAAAGGGGAGAGCGAGAGCAGGAGCAGAAGCGGGGAGAGCGAGAGCAGGAGCAGAAGCGGGAGAGCGAGAGCAGGAGCAGAAGCGGGGAGAGCGAGAGCAGGAGCAGAAGCGGGGAGAGCGAGAGCAGGAAGCAGAAGCGGGGAGAGCGAGAGCAGGAGCAGAAGCGGGGAGAGCGAGAGCAGGAGCAGAAGCGGGGAGAGCGAGAGCAGGAGCAGAAGCGGGGAGAGCGAGAGCAGGAGCAGAAGCGGGGAGAGCGAGAGCAGGAGCAGAAGCGGGGAGAGCGAGAGCAGGAGCAGAAGCGGGGAGAGCGAGAGCAGGAGCAGAAGCGGGGAGAGCGAGAGCAGGAGCAGAAGCGGGGAGAGCGAGAGCAGGAGCAGAAGCGGGGAGAGCGCGAGCGGAGAGAGCGCGAGCGGAGAGAGCGCGAGCGGAGAGAGCGCGAGCGGAGAGAGCGCGAGCGGAGAGAGCGCGAGCGGAGAGAGCGCGAGCGGAGAGAGCGCAAGCAGAAGCGGGGGGAGAGAGCGCAAGCAGAAGCGGGGGGAGAGAGCGCAAGCAGAAGCGGGGGGAGAGAGCGCAAGCAGAAGCGGGGGGAGAGAGCGCAAGCAGAAGCGGGGGGAGAGAGCGCAAGCAGAAGCGGGGGGAGAGAGCGCAAGCAGAAGCGGGGGAGAGAGCGCAAGCAGAAGCGGGGGGAGGGAGCAGAAGTGGGGGGAGAGAGCAGAAGTGGGGGAGAGAGCAGAAGCGGGGGGAGAGAGCAGAAGCAGGGGGAGCAGCATTTGTTGAGATTAGCCCTCTCTCTTTTTTTTTTTTTTTTGTGGTGTTTGGATGTTCCGGCTCATTTCTGAGCAGAAATGATTGCAGCAGCATCTAACATTTTCTTTCATGCGAAACCTCAAAGTCTGGTGTACCGGGTCCATTGGAGTAACGGGAAAACGCTTTGCATGCATTTTTCATGATGAAAAAAGGCCCCGGACAGCATTCGTAAATGGAAGAGTTAACATTTTTTTTCCAAATGCAAACGCTTATAAATGCGGTTAGCCACGTTTGGAACACTGATAAAATCTACTGCTGAATGCAAGTTTTCTGCATTAAAAAAAAAAACACGCCTGTAAATGAAGATGTGTCCATGGACACAGAGGAAAACATTAGGGAGAGTTCAGGGGCTGCTGAAAAAAAACGCAGAAAAGCTCTTAAAAACGTGAGTTTATCTGCTGCAGTGTACATGAGCCCTTAGGCCAGGGTAGGCAACCTGAGAGCCGCAGGACTACAAGTTCCATCATGCCTCTGCAAGTCATAGCTGTAACCTGTCAGTTTCGTAATCTTTGCAATGCCTCGTGGGAAATGTAGTTCCACAACAGCTAGAGAGCCGCAGGTTGCCTACCCCTGCCTTAGACCTAGAGTGACCAATCATATTGCTGCTTTCATTTTCGCAGAGAATACAAGCTGACACCAGATTGGTCACTAGGGATGACATCTTCACATTTATTTAGATTTAGTTTTCTTTAGGACTTTTTTTTTAATTTTCCCAAATTTGATATATTCAGATCGCCCCGCCCACTACGGCCACGATCACCCGACACGTACCTAAACTGTCAGGGCTGTCGATGGAGAAGCACATTAATATAACGTCTGTGTCTGGGTAGGACAGAGGTCTCAGTCTGTCGTAGTCTTCCTGTCCCGGCTGTGTCCCACAAAGCAAGTTCCACCTGTATGGAGGACAGAGAAGGATTATTGTCCGCACAGGGCCACACATGAACCTCGACCACCAATGTGAAGCCGCCACGTACCTGTTTACTGTCCACCTCAATGTCAGCCACGTAGTTCTCAAACACCGTAGGGACGTAGACTTCCGGGAACTGGTCTTTACTAAACACGATCAGAAGGCACGTCTTCCCGCACGCCCCATCTCCAACGATGACGAGTTTCTTACGGATGGCAGCCATGTCTGCGGACAGAGAAAATCGATCAATCAACGGCCCCACACACCTATCCACCAATGTCTGAGCCACAGCCGGAGTTCACATTCATCCTGCTGCAGGCCAATCCTTCTCGCCCCCCCACATTATTATTATATATAGGATTTATATACTGCCAACAGTTTGCACAGCGCTTAATAAAACGGGGTGCCTCTAGACTGCCCATAATTTTAAAAGGGCACCCCGTTCTAAGATGTGAAAAACTATTCTAATAGGTTTATATAACGCAGCACCCAGGACACCCAACATTAGAAATGATTTATTCTTCCAAAGCAAATACACTTCTGCACACTGGTACTGACTAGTATCCCATTGTTTCTCCTCCCCCTCGGTTTTTCTCCATCACTGAGCTGATGTGACCCCCAGCACTGACGGAGAGCAGCAGGGGAGGGTCAGACTAGGTTGCTGTGCAGGAAGCGGACATTCTCCTTATCAACTGATGATGTCATTGGTTGTCAGGATGTCAGCGGCTAGAAGGTCGTAATGGTGCGTAATGAAAACATGTAGCTTTGTGCAACTAAAAGGCGGATTTGTTCCATCCGTTGGCATGTATACAAGTTTTAGGCAATTTTTAGACATCTTGCCAAGGCACCCCTAAAGAAACCTCAAGGGGCACCCCTAAAGACACCTCAAGGGGCACCCCTAAAGAAACCTCAAGGGGCACCACTAAAGAAACCTCAAGGGGCACCACTAAAGAAACCTCAAGGGGCACCACTAAAGAAACCTCAAGGGGCACCACTAAAGAAACCTCAAGGGGCACCACTAAAGAAACCTCAAGGCACCCCTGAAGAACCTCAAGGCACCCTGTAGGAACCTCAAGGCACCCCTGTAGGAACCTCAAGGCGCCCCTGAAGAAACCTCAAAGCACCCCCGAAGAAACCTCAAAGCACCTCCGAAGAACCTCAAGGCACCCCCGAAGAAACCTCAAGGCACCCCCGAAGAAACCTCAAGGCACCCCCGAAGAAACCTCAAGGCACCCCCGAAGAAACCTCAAGGCACCCCCGAAGAAACCTCAAGGCACCCCCGAAGAAACCTCAAGGCACCCCTGAAGAAACCTCAAGGCACCCCAGGGTGCCGGGGAACCCTGGTTGGGAAAGGCTGCTTTAGATACACTGTCAGAGAAGGGTTAACACAGGTGGACTGGTTCACCGCAATGTAATCCTTTCTTGTGAAATCAGTGATGTGAGAAAACACCAGCGGACCCCAGGAAATGGTTTTTCACCAGCAATATGGAGTGAGTGTACCCGCCACACGCCGCAGTCACCCCCTCTGATCATCAGTGCGGCCAATGAATCAACAAGGGGTCAACCCGGTGCTAGCGAGGTTACAAATCTGTGTCATTGAGCCGGACAGCATCCTGCAGTCTGCATACAGTCCTATATAGGTATATAGTTAGTCTGGCTGAAAAAAAAACAAAAGTCCATCCAGTTCAACCATCAAAAATAAAAAGTTATAAAATCCCTATACCCACAGCTGATCCAGAGGAAGGCAAAAACACCCAGCAAAGTACGATCCAATTTGCTCCTGCAAGGAAAAAACTTCCTTCCTGATCCCCGAGAGGCAATCGGATATTCCCTGGATATGAAGCAGAGATTGGCGTCCTCAGAAGAGCGAGATCCGACAAGGCCCCGATGCGTCTGCAGAGCGGATCATTCAGCCTTCTAAATCCTTTCCCATTTTGTATTCATAGCCTAAAGGGGCTTCAGAGGTCTCCTTCCTGACCAGGAGGAGGACAGACTTCAGCTTTTTCCTGGCTATAACCAGCTCTATCAATGTTCACAAAGACACACCAATCCGCCGTATGCCCACCACACCAAGCCAAGGCCAGCCGAGCCCAGAGACAGGTAGTCAACCCGTCTCCATCTCAGCCGAGACCTTCCAGCCTCTAATGCAGGGGTGTCAAACTCCATTTCATCGCGGGCCGAACCAGCATTATGGTTTCCCTCAAAGGGCCGGTTGTATCTGTAAGAATAGATATCCAGATCATCCAACCCCCCCATTACGTCAGATGTCAAGAATCCCACACCCTCCCTAAGATCACTGGAAAGCAGAAAGTGCAGGGTCTGGAGGAGGACCAGAGGAGGACTGGAGTCTTCTGAGACCAGAGGCGGCAGAGATGAGGGGGTGCTGCAGCTGCACTGAGGGGTGCAGGATTTAACAGAGGAGTTCTATTCTCCTCTCTGCTGCCAACTGCTGAGACAAGTTGGGGGCGGAGACAAGGGGGTACCTGCAGGAGAGGTGCAAGGGCCACATGAAATGGCCTGGAGGGCCAGATTCTGCCCACGGGCCTTGTGTTTGACACCTGTGCCCTAACATATGATGTACATGGGCCTTCCCAGATGCTGAGGTTTACACATTCGCCCTTTCGCTGCCAGAACCGGTTTTTGCATTTTTTTTTTGCACACATTTAAAAAAAATCATTTTAGGCCTGAAGATGACACAAAACCCCCCAAACATGATATTTTCTGAAAGCAGAGACCCTAGAGAATAAAACAGTAGTAGTTCCAATTTTTTATATCACACGATATTACCGCGAAGGTGTAGGAAACGCAAAATTTCAGTTAAAAAAAAAAAAACACACTAAAGTAAATTTTAAGGCAAACAAATGCAATAAATTAGCCAAATTTTTGGTACAACATAAAAGATGAGGTTGTGCCGAGTAAATAGATACCAAACATGGCAAACCTTAAATTTGCGTGCGTCTGTGAAATGGTGACAAACTTCAGTACCGTATCGGCGATGCTTCAAAAGCCCATAAAGGTTGTTAGTTAAGTTTTACAGAGGAAGTCTGTTGCTAGAATGATTGCTCTCACTCCGGTGTGCGCGGCAATATATAACATGTTACACGTTACTGGGGGCTGTGGACTGCTTC